>NC_057809.1:394408707-394708707 GCF_018294505.1 Triticum aestivum
GCTCCTTATAGGGCCGAGGGGTAACAGAATAATATTCTGTTACTAGTAACAGAATAGCCCTGTCCTATATATATATATATATATATATATATATATATATATATATATATATATATATATATATATATATCCAATCGGATGTAGGCTATCATAAAGTATTATTGTTGACATTACCCTTGAGGTAAATAGTTGGGAGGCGAAACTATAAGCCCCTATCTTTCTCTGTATCTGATTGAAACTTCGTACCCATAAGTATTGCGTGAGTGTTAGCAATTATGAAAGATTAAATGATAGTTGAGTATGTGGACTTGCTGAAAAGCTCTTTTATTGACTCTTTCCAATGTTATAACAAATTACAATTGCTTCAATGACTGAGATCATAGTTTGTTAGTTTTTCAATAAAGTTTCTGATTCATACTCTACCTTGTGAACGAATTATTACTTTAGCATAAGAAATTATATGACAATATATGTTGCTGTTCTAAAGATGATCATGATGCCCTCATGTCCGTATTTTATTTTATCGACACCTCTATCTCTAAACATGTGGACATATTTATTGATATCGGCTTTCGCTTGAGGACAAGCTAGGTCTAAGCTTGGGGGAGTTGATACGTCCATTTTGCATCATGCTTTTATATTGATATTTATTGCATTATGGGATGTTATTACACATTATATCGCAATACTTATGCCTATTCTCTCCTATTTTATAAGGTTTACATGAAGAGGGAGAATGCCTGCAGCTGGAATTCTGGACTAGAAAAGGAGCAAATATTAGAGACCTATTCTACACAACTCCAACAGTCCTGAAACTTCATGGAGCTTATTTTTGGAATATATAAAAAATATTGGGCGAAGGAAGTACCAGAGGGGGGCCACTGCAACCTCTTGAGGTTGCGTTGGTTTTCCTTGAAGAGGAAAGGGAGATGCAGCACAGTAGCATAAGTATTTCACTCAGTTTTGAACCAAGGTATCAATCCAGTAGGAGGTAACACAGAAGTCCCCTCGTACCTGCAAAAACAAACAAGAACCTCGCAACCAACGCGATAAACGGGTTGTCAATCCCTTCACAGTCACTTACGAAAGTGAGATCTGATAGATATAATAAGATATATATTTTTGGCATTTTTGTTGTATAGATTGGAAAATAAAGATTGCAAAATAGAAATAGAAAATAGATAGGAAAATCATATGATGGAAGATAGACCCCGGGGCCATAGGTTTCACTAGTGGCTTCTCTCAAGATAGCAAATTCTATAGTGGGTGGGCAAATTATTGTCGAGCAATTGATAGAAAAGCGCATAGTTATGAGAATATCTAGGCATGATCATGTATATAGGCATCACATCCGCGACAAGTAGACCGAAATGATTCTGCATCTACTACTATTACTCCACACATCAACCGATATCCAGCATGCATCTAGAGTATTAAGTTCATAAGGAAAGAGTAACGCATTAGGCAAGACGACATGATGTAGAGGGATAAACTCACTACTACTATTACTCCACACATCAACCGCTATCCAGCATGCATCTAGAGTATTAAGTTCATAAGAACAGAGTAACACATTAGGCAAGATGACATGATGTAGAGGGATAAACTCAAGCAATATGATATAAACCCCATCTTTTTATGCTCGATGTCAACAATACGATATGTGCCTTGCTGCCCCTGCTGTCACAGGGAAAGGACACCGCAAGATTGAACCCAAAGCTAAGCACTTCTCCCATTGCAAGAAAGATCAATCTAGTAGGCCAAACCAAACTGATAATTCGAAGAGACTTGCTGTCGGAGTAAATAGCCATGGGTAGCCTAGCCGGCTTCCCCTGGCCCTTCTGAAAAAATTACGAGCCCGCCCGGCTCTCAAGAATCCAAGACATGGGGCCGCCTTCCCCCTGCTGGCTGCCACCCAGGCCGGCTTTCGGAAGGCGGTCCGACTTTCACCCTCATGAGAAGGCCGACTCCAAGAAGCCGGTCATGAGAAGGCCGACTCCAAGAAGCCGGCTCCCCATAAAGCGGTCAAGACCATACCCACAAAGTTTGCACCCACCTAACGGCAGTGCGACGGGGCGTGGCTACAGTAAAGCCTGCCACCCCCGAATCCCGAAGCACGCCTGGCACAGTGCGCTGTACGGGGTAGGCATGACCCGTCCGGCGCGGCACTGTTGCCATGTTGACCCTGGCATCACCCATGACGGGCCGCCAGCATGGCCCACAGGCGGTGGGCCCCTTTGAGCAGAGAGACGCCCGAGGGCGGCCACGCCTCCAACCAGTCGGCCCAAGACAGAGCCGGCACCCCGCAGCCGGCTTGCCGCCTCCCTCGAAGAAGACGCCCCATTAAGGAGACAAGACGCGGTAAGGCTACAGCGATCGCCTGACAGGCGGCGGTACTGTAGCCGCGCTTACCACAATGAAGCTCACGTCAACAAGATGGAGCCACAGTTACCAGCCGCCGACCAGGCCCTGGACAGTGGGGCCTGCCTGTCGACCAAGGGGCCGGCAGCCGGCGGGACCCACCAGTCGGCGGGCCCCAGTAGCCGGCGCAGAAGCCGGCGAGCGCGGTCACAGACGGCTGGGCCCCGCGCCCAGTCGGATTACCATTGTACCCCCGGGGGGTAGGCCTATATAAACCCCCCGGGGAACCCATGCAAAGGGTTGGACCCCTTGCTAGTTCTAGACACCACACAAGGAGAAGAAGCGGGCTAGCCGTGCCCTTCTTCCTCCTCCCCCCAAACAGCTCAAGGGGCGTTGTCTAGCTACTTGATTCATCTAGTGAACATGCGGAGACCCCGCAGAGCAGCAGTAGGGGTGTTATATCCACGGAGAGCCCCGAAGCCGGGCAAGATCCGCCGGCGTGCATGTCTTCGCCTTATCCCGTTTCCAGGCACCGACGATGTCTTACTGGCTCCCACAATGATAAGCCACCCGTTGGCATATGTCGCACCTACCACCCGACATTTGGCGCCCACCGTGGGGCCAGGTGCACCGTCGTCCGGAGACCTGTTCTGGACGGGAACCATATTCCTCCCCCGTGAGCGTAGCCAGCCTGGCACGCCCGATGGCGCTTGCCACGACGCGCTGCAAGGCGTCACCACCATCTGCGCGGCAAGCGGCCTCGCCGATCTCCTCGACGAAACTCTCATCTCCGACGAGCTAGCCTCCGATGCGGGCACCGACCACCTCGCCAACCTTCTCGGCCAGCTCCATGTCTCCAGCGAGCCCGCTGCGGACCTGGAGTCGGTTGGCTCCACTGACCCGACGCCCATCGACTCCGACACGGCCTCCTACGACACCTTCCCCACCAACGTCACGATCTACAACGACCCGCTTCCTCGAGCCGATGGCTGCGATGCTGTCATCACCGAAGTGATGGTTGTCGGCTGCGGCGGCCCGGCCGACGAGAGCGCCCACGACGCCCCGCACGCAGCGGCCCACGACTTGTCCACCCCCCTCCCGGCTAATGCCGACGATGAAGCACTGGAGGCACGCCGCCTCGTCCTCCTCGCAGAGGGCCGGAGGCTGGCTTCCGTAAGACGCCTCACTGAGGCCTACCAGCGCGAAGCTGACCGCGCCGCCTTCGGCACGCTGGCCCCAGGCGGGCCGAGCCGGGCCGGCCTTGTCAAGCAACGCAGCGCCATCATCGCCGACACACTGGGAGTCGACCGCACGGTCTATGCCACGCCGCTCGAGAATTTGCGTGCCGCCCAGGCGGCCGTAGACGAGTTGGACGGCTTGGAGGCCGAAGACCTTCCCCACATGACCCGGCGCATCCAGCAACTGATCGACGTAGCCGCGCAGCGGCACGAAGCAAACACCCGCGCGGGAAGCCCTCCCCCGTGCCAAGATCACGGCACGACGTCTCGGACGCCGGCTACGAGCGGCACCCGCGCGCGGCGCGAGAAAGAGTCGGCTGCCAGCCGTAGACGGACCCGAATCTCCATCGAGCGAGACGCGGACGGCCATCCCCGAGCCATGGAATGGCGTGGCGACCCGCCTCCGCCTCCGCCTCGTGGAGAGAGATATCCCACCCCGCCACTAGTGGCGCACCCGACTCTCCGCGGCCGGCTGGGCCGCCGCGAAGGAATCGGCGAGAACGACGCCCGCCATCGGATCGACCGCCTGGCGCGATCCCTGGTGCTGGAAGAAGAAGACAATGTCGGCCCGCCTTGTTTCGGCCTCCGCATCCGCGACGAGCCCTTTCCCAAAGGGTTCTCGCTCCCAAGAGACACACCCAAGTACAACGGCTCCGTGAAGCCGGAAGATTGGTTGATCGACTACTCCACGGCGGTTAGCATAGCCAACGGCAACCGGCGCGTTGCCGTGAAGTACGTGCCCCTCATGCTGCAAGGCACGGCGCGGACCTGGCTCAACAGCCTCTAGCCGCGTAGCAGCAACAGCTGGCTAGATTTCACAGAAGCCTTCATCCGCAACTTCACCAGCACCTACAAGCGGGATCCCAAGCCCAGACAGCTCTCCTTGTGCGTACAAGGCCCCGCCGAGTCCACTCGCGATTACCTCACGCGTTGGGCCAAGCTCCGCAACTCCTGTGAAGGGGTGCACGAGGTGCAAGCCATAGAATACTTCACAACCGGATGCCGAGAAGGCACCCTCCTCAAGCACAAGCTCCTCTGCGACGAGCCGGCTACCCTCGACGAGCTTCTGGACATAGCGGACAAGTACGCCACCGCCGACTCCTCGATGAAGACCGAGCTTTGGGTGGATGCATCCAGAAAGGTACTCAACCCGGCGCCCAAGACGCCGGCTAGGGATTCTGGCCGACTCCCCCACTCGAATGATCACAAGCGCAAGGGCCCCGCGCCGCCTCCCGCTAGTCGGCAGGTGGCCACAGTCGAAGACGCGCCGCCTGAAGAGCGACCGGCACCCAAGAAGCCCAAGGACGGCAGGCCGCCTTGGCAGCCCGCCTTCTCCTACAAGCAGACTCTCGACGCCCCTTGCAAGTTCCACAGCGGCATGAAGCCGTCCAACCACACGACCTGGAAGTGCCATTGGCTCACCCGAATCTCTAAAGGCGAAGGGCTCACGCCGCCTCCGCCTGCCGGCCCGCCGCCTTCGCCTCCGGCCGCTCGGCCCGTAGTGGGAGCCGTGCATGACAAGTTCCCTGACGAGCAAGCAACCTACATCGTCTTCACCAGCCAGCCCGAAGACCGGCGCAGCAAACTCCGAGAGCACCAGGAAGTCAACGTGGTCACTGCCAACCCCGCCGGACACATGCATTGGTCAGAAAAGCCCATCAGCTGGAGCCGGGCCGACCATCCGGAGGTGATGCCGTCTCCCGACTCTTATGCTTTGGTCTAGAAGCCACCCTTGCAACGGACAGACACACCGCCCGCTTCTCCCGTGTGTTGATAGACGGCGGGAGCAGCATCAACATCCTGTACCGTGACACCCTGGAAAAGCTGAACGTCAAGACGAAGCAGCTCACGCCTACTCGGACAGTGTTTCATGGCATCGTACCGGGCTTATCCTGCGCCCCCATTGGCAAAATCAAGATCGATGTGCTTTTTGGGGACAAGGAGCATTTCCGCCGAGAAGCGATCTGGTTTGAAGTGGTAGACCTGGAGAGCCCTTACCATGCATTGCTTGGCCGACCTGCCTTAGCCAAATTCATGGCGGTTCCCCACTATGCATATCTCAAGATGAAGATACCAAGCACCAAAGGCGTCATCACCATAGCCGGCAATTACAAGAAGTCCTCTGAGTGCGCAGCAGCCAGCAGCCGGCTACCCGAGTCCCTTGTGATTGCCGAAGAGAAGAAGATGCTGGACCGAGTCGTGGCCATAGCCGGCAAGCAGCCGGCCATGTCCCCCGACCCCAAGGAGCATGACGCTCAAGGATCTTTCCAGCCGGCCAAAGAGACGAAGAAGATACCTCTTGACCCCGAGCATCCAGAGAGGTTTGCCGTCGTCGGGGCAAACCTGAACAGCAAATAGGAAGGCGAGCTCGCCGATTTCCTCCGTGAGAATCGGGACATCTTTGCATGGTCCCCCAAGGACATGCCAGGTGTTCCGAGGAAATTCATCGAGCACAAACTACACGTTCGAGAAGACGCAAAGCCAGTCAGACAACCCCTTCGCCGACTGTCGGAGGAGAAATGCAGGATTGTAGGGGATGAGATAGCCCGGCTTTTGGCAGCCGGCTTCATCATGGAAGTTTTCTTTCCAGAGTGGCTCGCCAACCCGGTCCTTGTGCTAAAGAAGAACAACAAGTGGTGCATGTGCATAGACTACACAAGTCTTAACAAGGCCTGCCCCAAAGATCCCTTTGCCCTGCCAAGGATAGACCAAGTGATAGACTCCACAGCCGGATGCGAGCTGTTGAGTTTTGTGGGTGCTTACTCCGGATATCATCAGATAAAGCTAGACCCGGACGACCGCCTGAAGACCGCCTTCATCACGCCATTTG
Organism: Triticum aestivum; assembly: GCF_018294505.1. Lineage (NCBI taxonomy): Eukaryota > Viridiplantae > Streptophyta > Magnoliopsida > Poales > Poaceae > Triticum > Triticum aestivum. The sequence goes on from NC_057809.1 coordinate 394,415,137, forward strand.
GAGCCTTCTGCTACCTGACCATGACATTCGGCTTGAGAAATGCCGGTGCCACTTTTCAGCATTGCATGCAGAAGTGCCTCCTCAAGCAGCTCGGCAGGAATGCTCACGTTTACGTGGACGACATCGTGGTGAAGACGGAGAAGCGCGGCACCTTGCTGGGAGACCTCAAGGAAACGTTTGAGAACCTATGCCGGTTCCAAATCAAGCTTAACCCCGAGAAATGCGTGTTCGGGGTGCCAGTCGGCCAGCTCCTAGGCTTCCTGGTCTCCGAACGCGGCATCGAATGCAACCCGGTGAAGATCAAGGCCATCGAGAGAATGGCGATCCCTACCAAGCTTCGAGACATTCAGAAGTTCACCGGGTGCTTGGCCTCCTTGAACCGCTTCATCAGCCGGCTCGGAGAGAAAGCTCTCCCCCTCTACCGCCTCATGAAGAAGAGCACTCACTTCGAGTGGAACGACCAGGCCGACCAAGCTTTTCACGAGCTGAAGAAGATGCTGGCCACGCCGCCTGTCCTCGCGGCACCGACTGAGAAAGAGCCCATGCTCCTCTACATTGCCACAACCAGCCGGGTGGTCAGCACCGTCATCGTAGTCCAGCGCCCAGAAGAAGGCCGAGCCCAGCCGGTCTAGAGGCCGGTGTATTATTTGAGCGAGGTGCTGTCCGCCTCAAAGCAGAACTACCCGCACTACCAGAAGATGTGTTACGGCGTGTACTTCACTGCCAAGAAGCTGAAGCCCTACTTTCAAGAGCATCCCGTCACGGTCATATGCACCGCCCCGCTAGCCGAGATCATAGGCAGCCGGGACGCATCCGGCCGGGTGGCGAAATGGGCCATCGAGCTGGCCCCCTACACGATCTTCTACCAGCCGCGCACTGCCATCAAGTCCCAAGCACTGGCCGACTTCCTCGTCGACTGGGCCGAGACCCAGTACCTGCCGCCGGCTCCCGACTCCACCCATTGGCGCATGCACTTCGACGGGTCCAAGATGCGCACCGGCTTGGGAGCCGGCGTCGTCCTTACCTCTCCCAAAGGCGACAAGCTCAAATACACGCTACAGATCCACTTTGCCGCCTCCAACAACGTGGCCGAGTACGAGGCGCTCATACACGGGCTCCGGCTTGCCAAAGAACTTGGCATTCGCCGGATCCTATGTTATGGCGACTCGGACCTAGTGGTCCAGCAATCATCCGGCGACTGGGACGCCAAGGACGCGAATATGGCGAGCTACCGCTTCCTGGTCAAACAACTCAGCGGATACTTTGAAGGATGCGAGTTCCTCCACGTACCACGAGCCAACAACGAGCCAGCCGATGCCCTGGCTCGAATAGGCTCCACTCGGCAAGCAATTCCAACCGGCGTCGCTCTACAACGCCTCCTCAAGCCGTCCATCAAGCCGTCTCCAGAGTCTGATTCCATCTTCGTGCCGCCTGACCCCGATGCGGCCGGATCCGGCTCGAAGAACCAAGTAGGCGACCCCAAGACCCCCGTAGCCGGCCCGGCAACTTCAGCAGCCGGCTCGGGGACTTCGGCGGCCAGCTCGGGGACTGCGGCAGCCGGCCCGGGGACTGCACCAGCACTACATCGGCGGCCGACTCCAGCACCTCACCGCCCAGCCCGCCCACCCTGGTAGCAGTAGCCACATTGGGAGTAGGAGAAGTCGCGGCTCCATCATGGGCTCAGTCCATCCTCAACTTCCTAGTAAACCAAGACCTGCCGGCTGACGAAATAGAAGCAAGACAAGTCCAGCGTCGAGCCGGAGCGTACACAATCGTCAACGGAGAGCTCGTCAAGCGCAGTGTCACTGGAATCCTCCAACGGTGCGTCGAGCAAGAGAAGGGCATTGCAATCCTCAGAGACATTCACCAAGGAGAATGCGGCCACCATGCGGCCTCAAGATCACTTGTCGCCAAAGCCTTCCGCCACGGTTTCTTCTGGCCGACTGCTTTGGATGACGCCAAAGAATTAGTCAAACATTGCAAGGGATGCCAACTCTTCAGCTCCAAGCAACACGTGCCGGCTTCGGCACTCAAGACCATTCCCCTCACTTGGCCCTTCGCCATTTGGGGACTGGACATGGTGGGCCCATTCAAGACGGCGCACGGCGGCATGACGCATTTGCTAGTCGCCGTGGACAAATTCACCAAGTGGATTGAGGCAAAGCCGATCAAGAAGCAGAATGGGCCGACTGCCGTGATGTTCATCGTAGATATAACAACTCGGTACGGCGTGCCGCACAGCATCATCACCGACAATGGCACGAATTTTGCCAAAAGAGCCTTGGCATGTTTCTGCGCAGCCCAAGGTATCCAGCTGGACTTAGCATCCGTCGCCCAACCGCTGTCAAACGGCCAGGTCGAGCGAGCCAACGGCCTCATCCTCTCCAGTATCAAGCCTCGACTGGTCGAACCTCTAGAGCGCTCAGCCGGCTGTTGGCTCGATGAGCTGCCGGCTGTCCTCTGGAGTCTGCGCACTACACCAAACAAGTCAACCGGCTTCACCCCTTTCTTCCTTGTGTATGGTGCCGAGGCGGTCATCCCAACTGACATCGAGTTCGACTCGCCTCGAGTAACCATGTACACGGAAGAGGAGGCCAAGAAAGCACGAGAAGATGGCGTCGACCTGCTAGAAGAAAGCCGGCTGTTAGCCCTCAGCCGGTCTGCCATCTACTAGCAGGGTTTGCACCGCTACCACAGCCGGAAAGTCAGGCCAAGATCTTTCCAAGAGGGCGATCTTGTGCTCCGGCTGATCCAGCGAACAGCCGGCCAGCACAAGCTCTCAGCCCCTTGGGAGGGCCCCTTCGTCATCAGCAGAGCTCTAGGCAACGACTCCTACTACCTGATCGATGCACAGAAGCCGAAGGCGCGCAAGAGAGACGACTCCGGCAAGGAGTCGGAACGACCATGGAACGCCATCCTCCTCCGAAGATTTTACAGTTGAAATGCAGTATGTACCATGCTAACTTTTGTATTAAGTACAAGACAATAGGCTCCCCGAGGAGGGCTCGGGGACTGCCATCCCTTATCTATGAATGAGAAGTATCATGCTTATGACCTTGTCGTGTCATTTACTTATTCCGTCCGGCACCGAGTTCGACTAGTCGGCTCGGGGACTGACCGACTGGAGTTATGTTAGAAGTCCTACCCTCAGTCAGACAAGTAGTGTGCCGGCTCCCAAGCCTTCTCTTGCCAAAAGTCGCGGTTCGAAGAACCGGCTGTCTGGCTGGCAAGAGTTAAAGGCAGGAACGGGCGCCCACACGAAAAACGGCTAGGGACTAACCGACTAATATAACAAAAGCCGGTTTTTCTCACACCGCCGACTGGCTACCAGAGTAGCCGGCCGGCCGATTTCCATTCACTTCACTTCAATCCAAGAAAGCTCAAGTACTTGCCTCCCCAAAGAGGGAAGGCGGCAAAGGAAAAGGCCTAAGGATAAAAAAGCATACGCGAATGGAAACCAAGCATGCACATGATAATATTTACATAAAAAGACCTCCGAGAGGCCAGCATTCAACATAGTTTGGATACACCCCCAGTGGGTGGAACTGTGAAAACTTAACAAAGATTGTTCAAAGACAATAAAGCAGGAAAGATAAAGACGGCAGGTCAAGCTGGCGGAGCGGCCGACGAGCCAGACTGGTTGGCAGAGACGGTCGTGCCGGCTGAAGGAGCGGCCGGCTGGCGAACTTCGGCTTTGTCGCCACCTCCCGCAGAGGGCGCGCTTCCACGCGCCTCGTTGCTGGAGGCACGGTCGGCCTGAGGACGGCCGGTTGTTCCACTAGCCGGCTCGGCGTCTTCACCGTCTTCCTCGCCCTCGTCGCTGGAGGCAATCTCCTCCGCCGAGTCCTCGCCCACCGCCGGGTTCAGCCCGAACCACTCCTCCGGCTGAGCAACACCGTCATCATCGATTTCGGGTGCGAAAACGCTGATGTCGGTGCACTCGGTGATCGTCGAAGCTCGCTGGGCGATAGCCGGCCTCACCGCCTCCAGCTCCGCGTCGGCCTCCATCCGCCAAGTGCGCAGCTGGTCCAGGCTCAGCCCTGGGTACCAAGCCCGAACAAACTCCAACGCCCGCCCGGCTCCCAGGCGGGCCGCCGACGCCTTCCAAGCCTCAAAGCGACCAATTGCGACCTCCAGCCAGTCGGCAGTTCGGCTTGGGGTGCGGGGGGTTGTCTCGCCGGGCCAGAGGGCAGCCAACACTTGCGCCCCGGCATGTTGGAGCCGGCGAAGCATCCGATGAGCCGGCTGCAACCGCGCCTGGACAGCCAGGAGCTGCTCCTCAAGTGTCCGGTTCGCATCTGGCGCGATGTTGGCTCCCGCCTGACGACGCGCCTCGCGATGGGCCTCAGTGCTTTGAGCGGCGAAGGCGGAGTAGCCGGGGAAGTAGTCTGCACCAAAAAACGAGCAGCAGCTCAAGATAAGTCAAAAAACCCAGGCGGCAAGGGGCAAGGGAGGGCCGAGGAAGGTGGCTTACCATCAATCAAATCCTCGATCCGGCCGAAGCCTTCGTCCAGGGCTCGCCGGGTCTCAGACCAGCTCGCCGCCTCGGTCTCATACTCCGCCTTCAAGGCGGCTTTGCTTTCCTGCGCCGCCTGTAGGGACGCTTTGTGGCTCTCCTCTTGGTCGGCCAACTTCTTGGCTAAGCGATCCCGTTCCTGGACCAAGGCGGCGCACTCGGCCTCCTTGGTATGAAGGGCGGCTTTCGCTTCGCCAAGCTCCTTCCTCAAGTCGGCGTTGGCCCCTGAAGACAAAGAAAAGAAAAACCAATAAGAAAAGAGTCGTCAAGAAAGATCCGACCTGACTGCGCAGCAGTCGGCCCGAATCTCGGGGACTACACCCAGTGGGTGCGCTGACGCGCCCCCACAGGAGACAGACAAAACCAAGTACTTACTTCGGCTGTCGGCCAGGTCGTCGGTCCGTCGGCTCAACTCCCGAGCCTGGGAGTTGAAAGCGGCAGCACGAAGGTTGTGGTATTCCTAAAAGTTCAGAAAAAAGCAAAGTAAGATAGCCGTCGAGAAAGATCCGACCCGACTGCATAGCAGTCGGCCCGAATCTCGGGGACTACACCCAGTGGGTGCGCTGACGCGCCCCCACGGAAGAAATTAAGAAAGCAAAGCAGCCAAGAACGAAGGACTCACCCAGATAGTGGCTCGCGTTGACAAGAACTCCTGGGTGAACTGTTGCAGCAGGGCGGCCTGAGCTTGCAGCCGGCTCTGGATCCCTTGAGCCGCCACATTCAGCTTGCCAGTTCCCCCGCTGGGAGTCCACTCGGACGTGGCAGTGCTGGCTGCCTCCAGATCTTCCGTCGACTGGCCTGCGCCCGCGACTCGGCGCAACTCCGGTGGAGCGGCGCCTCCCCCTGCGCGCCGGCCCATCGCTGGCTGCACCTCGAGGCCGGCTCTGTTCTCCGGCTGACCTCCGGCCGGCCCCTCTGGCGCCACTGACGATTGACCGCCTTGGCCCGCTCCAGTTGGCGCTGCCGGCGGCGCTCTCCCCGCAAAGGCCACGGGGTCCTCCCACCTCTCCAACAGCGGCGGGTCTTGGACGATCTCCTCCGCCAAGGGCAATGGGGTGTCGGGGGCTACGGCTCGGAGAGGAATGGCGAGCAGCGGAGGCTGGTTGCGCGAGCTTTCCGCCTCCGTCTCCGCGGTAGCCGCCTCCGTCTAGGCCTTGACTGCCGCGTCGGCCTGCTCCCTCGCCGCCTGGGCAGCCGCCTTCTCCGCCGCCTCGCGCTCCTCCCGCGCTTTGCGGGCGTTCCGCTCTATGGCCTCCCTGAGATCGGTGCGGGGGTCCACGCGGCGGGAGCTCGAAGACCCTCCAGCCGGCCCCACGACGGAGCCGCCCGGACCCCGCTCAAGGGAAAGTGGCACCCTGTCCAGCAAGCGAGAAAAAGTTAAGAAGAATATTCGAAGAGAAAGATAATGATGATGAGCATGCGGCAAGGTAGTTGAAGACTTACGCTGAGACCGCCGGAGGCTGTTTCACCGCCTTGCGGAAGCGGGCCGCTTTCGCAGCCGCCTCGTCTCACTTGGTCGCCGCGGCGGAGGCTTTGGACTTCTTCGGCCGACTGCCGAAGAGGCCTGAAGCGGCCCGGCGCTTCTGTGCACCGCCGCCGGCAGCCGGCGCGATAGACGAGCCCGTGCCCTGATGGTCGGCCGCCGGCTGGCGATGCGGGGCGACTTCGGCTTCGAATTCGTCCGGCCAGTCCTCGAAGCTCGCGGTGAACCTTGAGCCTCCGGGCTCGGCACGGTCCCCCACGACAGCGTCTTCCATGGCGGCTGCCCCCAAGTCCAGGTCGTCAACATCATCCACCGTGCGGTCGAGGGCATACTGGCGTTCAATTCCCACCGCCCCGATCGGCGGCGCAAGAAGAGGGTTCTACTCAAAAGAACCGACTAGTCAGAAGCCGGCCGTCATGAAGCCGGCCGATGACAAAAAGAAGATAGAGAGGGAAGCTTACCACGGGCGGAGGATTGGCGCGAGAATACGGCACCTTGCCGTATTGCCAGTCCCCGGCGAGCTTGCAGTTGGCGATGTAGTTAACCATGAGCGCCACCTCCACGTGGGGCATTTCCCATGTGCTCAGCCGGCTTGGGTCGAAGCGGCCACTCATCTGACACATCATATGGGGCTGGCTTTGGAGAGGAAGGATCCGGCGCTCCACAAAGGCGGCCACCAAGTCCGCCCCGCATAGGCCTTCCGACTGAATCATCACCCGAAGCCGGGAGATGGCGGCGTTCCCGGCCAGAGACAGTGACCGGGACCGGAAACTCCACAAGGGCAGCCTCCCAGCCGGCGGGCCGGCTACGTAAGCCGGCAGGTTGATGTAGTCTCCTTGATCAGCGATGTTCTTCACGTAGAAGTACGATTTTTGCCAGACCTTCACCGACTAGATTAGGGGGATGGACGGGAACGGATTGTTCTCGCTCGCCCTCCTCATGGCGATGAAGGCCCCGCAGGGTGCGGGCACGCCGGCGACGATGGTGCCGAGTTTCCTCTGGAAGAACTCTCCCCAGAGCTCCAGTGTGGGGAGCAGCCCCAAGAAGCCTTCGCAGAGGGAGACGAAGGCCGACAGCAGCATCACCGCATTGGGCGTGAGGTGATGCGGCTGGAGGTTGTAGAACTCGAGGAAGGTGCGCAGAAATCCGCTCGCCGGAAGGCCGAAGTCGCGCAGGCAGTGCGAGCGGAAGACGACCCGCTCGCCCTCCTCCGGTGCCGGTGAGATCTCCGTCGCCGGTGCCAGGCGGACCTGCACGAGGTCGGCGCCGGGCAGGCGCCGAGTCTGGCGGAGGAACTCCACATGGTCTTCATGGATGTTGGAGCCGTCCCACGAGCTTGGCAACGCCATGGAACCGAGGCAATGTACAGACGTGGCGGCGCTGAGACGGGAGGCTGCGGCGGCAACAAGAAGAAGAAGCAAGGATTAGGAGGGGCAGAGCGAGAGAGAGCGTGTGAACCTCTATCGCTCTCCCTCCTCCCCCTACTTATAGGCTCGCATGGCGGAGCCGAGGAGGCGCGGCGTGGGGATGCGTGGGGATCGATCGTGCCCACTCCCCACGTCCCGCGATTATTGAGCCTTAACGGCGAAACGAAAACTGCCTCGGGAAGGCGAGCGGCCCCTGTGGGCCACGGAAGATCCGCGCCCGGACCAAGGCTCGCGAGTGGCAGGCCCGGGCCTGCGGCGGCGTCCCGTCACGCACGTGCGCTCGCAGGGTCTCGCTGCCACGTGGCCGTGGGAGGGCCCGTGGTCAGCATGCAGGTCCCCCCTCCTCCCGCCTACAAGACGCGGGGCTCTCTGAAGTCGGCATACGCCCGCAAAGCCGGCTCTTCAGGATGGGAAGCTGACCAAGCTTCTCGCCCCCCTGCTCGCCTCGGAGCTCGATCAGCTTCGGGGACTACTGTCGGAGTAAATAGCCATGGGTAGCCTAGCCGGCTTCCCCTGGCCCTTCTGAAAAAATTACGAGCCCGCCCGGCTCTCAAGAATCCAAGACATGGGGCCGCCTTCCCCCTGCTGGCTGCCACCCAGGCCGGCTTTCGGAAGGCGGTCTGACTTTTGCCCTCATGAGAAGGCCGACTCCAAGAAGCCGGCCATGAGAAGGCCGACTCCAAGAAGCCGGCTCCCCATAAAGCGGTCAAGACCGTACCCACAAAGTTTGCACCCACCTAACGGCGGTGCGACGGGGCGTGGCTACAGTAAAGCCTGCCACCCCCGAAACCCGGAGCACGCCTGGCACAGTGCGCCATACGGGGTAGGCATGACCCGTCCGGCGCGGCACTGTTGCCATGTTGACCCTGGCATCACCCATGACGGGCCGCCAGCATGGCCCATAGGCGGTGGGCCCCTTTGAGCAGAGAGACGCCCGAAGGCGGCCACGCCTCCAACCAGTCGGCCCAAGACAGGGCCGGCACCCCGCAGCCGGCTTGCCGCCTCCCTTGAAGAAGACGCCCCATTAAGGAGACAAGACGCGGTAAGGCTACAGCGATCGCCTGACAGGCGGCGGTACTGTAGCCGCGCTTACCACGATGAAGCTCACGTCAACAAGATGGAGCCACAGTAACCAGCCGCCGACCAGGCCCTGGACAGTGGGGCCTGCCTGTCGACCAAGGGGCCGGCAGCCGGCGGGACCCACCAGTCGGTGGGCCCCAGCAGCCGGCGCAGAAGCCAGCGAGCGCAGTCACAGACGGCTAGGCCCCGCGCCCAGTCAGATTACCATTGTACCCCCGGGGGGTAGGCCTATATAAACCCCCCGGGGCACCCATGCAAAGGGTTGGACCCCTTGCTAGTTCTAGACACCACACAAGGAGAAGAAGCAGGCTAGCCGTGCCCTTCTTCCTCCTCCACCCAAACAGCTCAAGGGGCGTTGTGTAGCTACTTGATTCATCTAGTGAACATGCGGAGACCCCGCAGAGCAGCAGTAGGGGTGTTATCTCCACGGAGAGCCCCGAAGCTGGGTAAGATCCGCCGGCGTGCATGTCTTCGCCTTATCCCGTTTCCAGGCACCGGCGATGTCTTACTGGCTCCCACAATGATAAGCCACCCGTTGGCATATGTCGCACCTACCACCCGACACTTGCAAAGATATTTAAATCATGCATAAGAGATTTCAGAGAAGAATCAAATATAATTCATAGATAATCTTGATCATAAACCCACAATTCATCGGATCTCAACAAACACACTGCAAAAAGAATTACATCGAATAGATCTCCAAGAGAATCGAGGAGAACTTTGTATTGAGATCCAAAGAGAGAGAAGAAGCCATCTAGCTAATAAGTATGGATCCGAACGTCTGTGGTAAACTACTCACACATCATCGGAGAGGCTATGGTGTTGATGTAGAAGCCCTCCATGATCGATTCCCCCTCCGGCTGAGCGCCAAAAAAGGCCCCAAGATGGGATCTCACAGGTACAGAAGGTTGCGGCGGTGGAAAGAGGGTTTTGTGGTGCTACTAGATCTATTCGGGGTATATGGGTATATATAGGAGGAAGAAGTACGTCGGTGGAGCTACAAGGGGCCCACGAGGGTGGGGCGCCTACCCCCCTGGGCGTGCCTCCCTGCCTCGTGGCCTCCTCGCTTCTTTCTTGACGTAAACTCCAAGTCTCCTGGATCACGTTTGTTCCAAAAATAACTCTCCCGAAGGTTTCATTCCATTTGGATTCCGTTTGATATTCCTTTTCTGCGAAACACTGAAATAGGCAAAAAAACGGCAATTTGCACTTGGCCTTTGGTTAGTAGTTAGTCCCAAAAATAATATAAAAATGTATATTAAAGCCCATTAAACATCCAAAACAGATAATATAATAGCATGGAACAATCAAAAATTATAGATACGTTGGAGACGTATCAAGCATCCCCAAGCTTAATTCCTGCTCGTCCTCGAGTAGGTAAATGGTAAAAACAGAATTTTTGATGTGGAATGCTACCTAGCATAATTCTCAATGTAATTTTCTTTATTGTGGCATGAATGTTCAGATCCGAAAGACTCAAGACAAAAGTTTAATATTGACATAAAAATAATAATACTTCAAGCATACTAGCAAAGCAATCATGTCTTCTCAAAATAACATGGCCAAAGATAGTTATCCCTACAAAATCATATATTCTGGCTATGCTCCATCTTCACCACACAAAATATTTAAATCATGCACAACCCCGATGACAAGCCAAGCAATTGTTTCATACTTTTGATGTTCTCAAACTTCTTCAATCTTTACACAATACATGAGCGTGAGCCATGGACATAGCACTATAGGTGGAATAGAATGGTGGTTGTGGAGAAGACAAAAAGGAGAAGATAGTCTCACATCAACTAGGCGTATCAACGGGCTATGGAGATGCCCATCAATAGATGTCAATGTGAGTGAGTAGGGATTGCCATGCAACGGATGCACTAGAGCTATAAGTGTATGAAAGCTCAACAAAAGGAACTAAGTGGGTGTGCATCCAACTCGCTTGCTCATGAAGACCTAGGGCATTTTGAGAGCCCATCATTGGAATATACAAGCCAAGTTCTATAATGAAAAATTCCCACTGGTATATGAAAGTGATAACATAGGAGACTCTCTACCATGAATATCATTGTGCTACTTCGAAGCACAAGTGTGGTAAACGGATAGTAACATTGTCCCTTCTCTCTTTTTCTCTCATTTTTTGGGGCTTTTCTCTTTTTTTTATGGCCTCTTTTCTTTCTTTTTTTTAATTTTTCGTTTGGAGTCTCATCCCGACTTGTGGGGGAACTAGGTGGGTGTGCATCCAACTTGCTTTCTCATGAAGACTAGGGCATTTTGAGGAAGCCCATCATTGGAATATACAAGCCAAGTTCTATAATGTAAAATTCCCACTAGTATATGAAAGTGACAACATAGGAGACTCTCTCTATCATGAGGATCATGGTGCTAATTTGAAGCACAAGTGTGGTAAAAGGATAGTAACATTGTCCCTTCTCTGTTTTTCTATCATTTTTTGGGCCTTTTCTTTTTTATGGCCTTTCTCCCTTTTTTTATTTTCATTCGGAGTCTCATCCCGACTTGTGTGGGAATCATAGTCTCCATCATACTTTCCTCACATGGGACAATGCTCTAATAATGATGATCATCACACTTTTCTTTACTTACAACTCGATACTTAGAACAAAATATGACTCTATGTGAATGCCTCCGGCGGTGTACCGGCATGTGCAATGACTCATGAGTGACATGTATGAAAGAATTATGAATGGTGGCTTTGCCACAAATACAATTTCAAATACATGATCATGCAAAGCAATATGACAATGATGAAGTGTGTCATAATAAACGGAATAGTGGTAAGTTGCATGGAAATATATCTCGAAATGGCTGTGGAGATGCCATAATAGGTAGGTATGGTGGCTGTTTTGAGGAAGGTATATGGTGGGTTTATGGTACCGGCGAAAGTTGCACGGTACTAGAGAGGCTAGCAATGGTGTAAGGGTGAGAGTGCGTATAATCCATGAACTCAACATTAGTCATAAAGAACTGACATAGTTACTGCAAAAATCTATTAGTTATTGAAACAAAGTACTACGTGCATGCTCCTAGGGGGATAGATTGGTAGGAAAAGACCATCGCTCGTCCCCGACCACCACTCATAAGGAAGACAATCAATAAATAAATCATGCTCCGACTTCATCACATAACAGTTCACCATACGTGCATGCTACGGGAATCACAAACTTTAGAACTAGTATTTCTCAAATTCACAACTACTCAACTAGCATGACTCTAATATCACCATCTTTTTATCTCAAAACAATCATCAAGTATCAAACTTCTCATAGTATTCAATGCAGTTTTTATGATAGTTTTTATTATACCCATCTTGAATGCCTATTATATTAGGAATAATTTTATAGCCAAAGCAAATTACCATGATGTTCTAGAGGACTCTCAAAATGATATAAGTGAAGCATGAGAGATCAATAATTTCTATAAAATAGAACCACCACCATGCTTTTAAAAGATATAAGTGAAGCATTAGAGTATTCTAATAAATTCCGATTCATGTGTGTCTCTCCAAAAGGTGTGTACAGAAAGGATGATTGTGGTAAACTAAAAAGCAAATATTAAAATCATACAAGACGCTCCAAGCAAAACACATAAATATAGCCTCAAGTAAAGTTACCGATGGACGAAGACGAAAGAGGGGATGCCTTCCGGGGCATCCCCAAGCTTAGGCTTTTGGTTGTCCTTGAATTTTATCTTGGGGTGCCTTGGGCATCCCCAAGCTTAGGCTCTTGCCACTCCTTGTTTGTAAATCCATCAAATCTTTAACCAAAACTTGAAAACTTCACAATACAAAACTCAACAGAAAATCTCATGAGCTCCGTTAGTATAAGAAAACAAACCACCACTTCAAGGTACTGTAATGAAATCATTCTTTATTTATATTGGTGTTAAACCTATGGTATTCCAACTTCTCTATGGTTCATACCCCCCAATACTAGCCATAGATTCATCAAAATAAGCAAACAACACACGAAAAACAGAATATGTCAAAAACAGAACAGTCTGTAGTAATCTGTAGGTTTCGAATACTTCTGTAACCCCAAAAATTCTGAACTAAATTGGTGGACATGAGGAATTTGTCTATTAATCATCTTCAAAAATAATCAACCTAATCGCGCTCTCCAGTAAAAAAAATGACGGCAAATCTCGTGAGCGCTAAAGTTTCTGCTTTTTACAGCAAGATCGCAAAGACTTCCCCCAAGTCTTCCCAAATGTTCTACTTGGAACAAACACTAATTAAAAACATAAAATCACATATAAAAAGAATATATATACATTATTTATTACTAAATAGGAACAATAAAAAATAATCAAAAATAAAATTGGGTTGCCTCCCAACAAGCGCTATTGTTTAACGCCCCTAGCTAGGCATTGATAATTTCAATGATGCTCACATGAAAGACAAGAATTGAAGCACAAAGAGAGCATCACAAAATACATGACAAACACATCTAAGTCTAACATACTTCCTATGCATAGGCATTTTATAAGCAAACAAATTATCATAGCAAGCAAAAACTAGCATATGCAAGTAAGAGGAAAGAAACAATAGCAATCTCAAAATAACGAGAGGTAATTTGGTGACACGAAAATTTCTACAACCATATTTTCCTCTCTCATAATAATTACATGTGGGATCATAATCAAATTCAACAATATAGCTATCACATAAAATTTTCTCTACATGGTCCACATGCATGCGAAGTTGGCACTCTTCCAAAATAGTGGGAATATCATTAACTAAAGTCATGACCTCTCCAAACACACTTTTATCAAAAACTTCATAAGATTGAAAATTCTCCAAATATGTGGGATCTAAAGTTGACACTCTTCCATACCCACTTTCAATATTATTGCAAACATTATTATCAATCTCATATTCAACACGGGGCTTAAATAAATTTTCAAGATCAAAAGAAGAATCACCCCAATCATGATCATTGCAACAAGTAGAGGACATAGCAAAACCAGCATGTTCAACATAAGGAACTATAGCAAATTCATCTTCATAAATATTGGCATCATGGCCACAAGAATAGCAAGCATCATGTTCATCAAGGGACATTTCAATCAAATCATCGGAATCATAATTATCTATAGATTCATGCATATCATTATTTTCTTCCAAAGCAACGATAATTCTTTCAATAAACTCTTTGACATAGACATTATGAGCATAGTTTTCATAGAAATATTTAAGTATGTCAAAATTTTCCGATTCGTAGAGAGTAATATCATACTTTCCAATCAAAGAAGCAACTTCGTAAGCACCTTTAAAAGAAATAAATTCTTTAATTTGTTCGATATCATAGTAACTATAAACACCCTTTGCATAAGAAGATAAGATTTCATTATCATTAAACTCACATAGGTAGGGGAGGTGTTTTTTAAGGTTCTTAGAGCAACAAGTAAAATCACAAATTTCACAAAGATTCCAAGCATAAAACAACAATATGTTTATTTGATCCCATAGGAGTCTCCCTTTTTAAGACAAACGGTGACACACAAAATGAGCATGCTCATCTAAAGATTTCCCATCAACCATGATAGTTGGGGTTTCAGCACGAGCGCATAAGGATCGAAGATGATCCAAGTAGAACACTTTAAATGGATCCATATCAATAGATTTTTAGCAAGCAAAGATGCAAGCAAATAGAAGGCACATGGAAACACAAACAAAGATACATACGGGAAGAAGGCAAAGAAAAGGCAAGGGTGAAGTGGGGGAGAGTAAAACGAGAGGCAAATGGAAAATAATGTAATGCGAGGGATAAGAGTCTGTGATGGGTACTTGGTATCGGCGCCATAAATCCGCACGTTGGTGGGAGATCAAAGCTTGACTTGACTTGGTGTGAACTTCCCTGGCAACGGTGCCAGAAATCCTTCTTGCTAACTCTTGAGCTTGCGTTGGTTTTCGCTTGAAGAGGAAAGGGTGATGCAGTACAGTAGCGTAAGTATTTCCCTTAGTTTTGAGAACCAAGGTATCAATTCAGTAGGAGGTAAAACACAAGTCCCCTAGTACCTGCACAAACAAACAAGAACCTCGCAACCAACGCGATAAAGGGGTTGTCAATCCCTTCACAATCACTTATGAAAGTGAGATCTGATAGAGATAATAAGATGAATATTTTTGGTATTTTGTTATATAGATTGGAAAATAAAGATTGCAAAATAGAAATAGCAAATTGATAGGGAAATAATATGATGGAAGATAGACCCGGGGGCCATAGGTTTCACTAGTGGCTTCTCTCAAGATAGCAAATTCTATGGTGGGTGAATGAATTACTGTCGATCAATTGATAGAAAATCGCGTAGTTATGAGAATATCTAGGCATGATCATGTATATAGGCATCACGTCCGCGACAAGTAGACCGAAACGATTCTGCATCTACTACTATTACTCCACACATCAACCGATATCCAGCATGCATCTAGAGTATTAAGTTCATAAGAACAGAGTAATGCATTAGGCAAGATGACATGATGTAGAGGGATAACTCAAGCAATATGATATAAACCCCATCTTTTAACCCTCGATCTCAACAATACAATGCGTGCCTTGCTGCCCCTGCTGTCACTGGGAAAGGACACCGAAAGATTGAACCCAAAGCTATGCACTTCTCCCATTGCAAGAAAGATCAATCTAGTAGGCCAAACCAAACTGATAATTCAAAGAGACTTGCAAAGATCTTTAAATCATGTATGAGATATTTCAGAGAAGAATCAAATATTGTTCATAGACAATATTGATCATAAACCCACAATTCATCGGATCTCGACAAACACACCGCAAAAAGAATTACATCAAATAGATCCCCAAGAGAATCGAGGAGAACTTTATATTGAGATCCAAAGAGAGAGAAGAAGCCATCTAGCTAATAAGTATGGACCCGAATGTCTGTGGTAAACTACCCACACATCATCGGAGAGGCTATGGTGTTGATGTAGAAGCCCTCTGTGATCGATTCCCCCTCCGGCTGAGCGCCGGAAAAGGCCCCAAGATGGGATCTCACGGGTATAGAAGGTTGCGGCGGTGGAAAGAGGGTTTTGTGGTGCTACTGGATGTTTTCGGGGTATATGGGTATATATATAGGAGGAAGAAGTACGTCGGTGGAGTTGCGAGGGGCCCACGATGGTGGGGGCGCGCCTACCCCCCTGAGCGTGCCTCCCTGCCTCGTGGCCTCCTCGCTTCTTTCTTGACATAAGCTCGAAGTCTCCTGGATCAGGTTTGTTCTAAAAATAACTCTCCCGAAGGTTTCATTCCATTTGGATTCCGTTTGATATTCCTTTTCTGCAAAACACTGAAATATGCAAAAAACGGCAATTTGCACTGGGCCTTTGGTTAGTAGTTAGTCCCAAAAATAATATAAATAGGTATATTAAAGCCCATTAAACATCCAAAACAGATAATATAATAGCATGGAACAATCAACATTTTTTTTGACAAAAAGACTGTAAGGGAACCCCCTACAGTATAATTGGTGCAACAAACCCAAATTGCAAGTACCATGCCTTGAACCTGGGTGGGTGGGAAGGCATCAACCCCTTCCCACCACTAGGCTATGCCTTAGTCTGCTCAATCAAAAATTATAGATATGTTGGAGACGTATCAAGCATCCCCAAGCTTAATTCCTGCTCGTCCTCAAGTAGGTAAATGATAAAAACGGAATTTTTGATGTGGAATGCTACCTAGCATAATTCTCAATGTAATTTTCTTCATTGTGGCATGAATGTTCAGATCCGAAAGATTCAAGACAAAAGTTTAATATTGACATAAAAATAATAATACTTCAAGCATACTAGTAAAGCAATCATGTCTTCTCAAAATAACATGGCCAAAGAGAGTTATCCCTACAAAATCATATAGTTTGGCTATGCTCCATCTTCACCACACAAAATATTTAAATCATGCACAACCCCGATGTCAAGCCAAGCAATTGTTTCATACTTTTGATGTTCTCAAACATTTTCAATCTTTACACAATACATGAGCGTGAGCCATGGACATAGCACTATAGGTGGAATAGAACGGTGGTTGTGGAGAAGACAAAAAGGAGAAGATAGTCTCACATCAACTAGGCGTATCAACGGGCTATGGAGATGCCCATCAATAGATGTCAATGTGAGTGAGTAGGGATTGCCATGCAACGGATGCACTAGAGCTATAAGTGTATGAAAGCTCAACAAAAGAAACTAAGTGGGTGTGCATCCAACTTACTTGCTCACGAAGACTAGGGCATTTTGAGGTAGCCCATCATTGGAATATACAAGCCAAGTTATATAATGTAAAATTCCCACTAGTATATGAAAGTGACAACATAGGAGACTCTCTCTATCATGAAGATCATGGTGCTACTTTGAAGCACAAGTGTGATAAAAGGATAGTAACATTGTCCCTTCTCTCTTTTTCACTCATTTTTTGGGCCTTTTCTTTTTTATGGCCTTTCTCCCTTTGTTTTATTTTCGTTCAGAGTCTCATCCCGACTTGTCTGGGAATCATAGTCTCCATCATCCTTTCCTCACATGGGACAATGCTATAATAATGATGATCATCACACTTTTATTTACTTACAACTCGAAAAAAATACAACTCGATACTTAGAACAAAATATGACTCTATGTGAATGCCTCCGGCGGTGTACCGGGATGTGCAATGACTCATGAGTGACATGTATGAAAGAATTATGAACGGTGGCTTTGTCACAAATACAATGTCAACTACATGATCATGCAAAGCAATATGACAATGATGAAGTGTGTCATAATAAATGGAACAGTGGTAAGTTGCCATAATAGGTAGGTATGGTGGCTGTTTTGAGGAAGGTATATGGTGGGTTTATGGTACCGGCGAAAGTTGTGCAGTACTAGAGAGGCTAGCAATGGTGGAAGGGTGAGAGTGCGTATAATCCATGAACTCAACATTAGTCATAAAGAACTCACATACTTATTGCAAAAATCTATTAGTTATCGAGACAAAGTACTACGCGCATGCTCCTAGGGGGATAGATTGGTAGGAAAAGACCATCGCTCGTCCCCGACCGCCACTCATAAGGAAGACAATCAATAAATAAATCATGCTCCGACTTCATCACATAACAGTTCACCATACGTGCATGCTACGGGAATCACAAACTTTAGAACAAGTATTTCCCAAATTCACAACTACTTAACTAGCATGACTCTAATATCACCATCTTTATATCTCAAAACAACCATCAAGTATCAAACTTCTCATAGTATTCAATGCACTTTTTATGATAGTTTTTATTATACCCATCTTGGATGCCTATTATATTAGGACTAATTTTATAGCCAAAGCAAATTACCATGCTGTTCTAGAGGACTCTCAAAATGATATTAGTGAAGCATGAGAGATCAATAATTTCTATAAAATAGAACCACCACCATGCTTTTCAAAGATATAAGTGAAGCATTAGAGTATTCTAATAAATTCCGATTCATGTGTGTCTCTCCAAAAGGTGTTGTACAGCAAGGATGATTGTGGTAAACTAAAAAGCAAAGACTCAAATCATACAAGACGCTCCAAGCAAAACACATATCATGTGGTGAATATAAATATAGCCTCAAGTAAAGTTACCGATGGACGAAGACAAAAGAGGGGATGCCTTCCGGGGCATCCCCAAGCTTAGGCTTTTGGTTGACCTTGAATTTTATCTTGGGGTGCCTTGGGCATCCCCAAACTTAGGCTCTTGCCACTCCTTGTTCCAAAATCCATCAAATCTTCACCCAAAACCTCAAATTGGTACGTGTGGGTTGCTAGTAGTGTTGATTACTCCTTGCAGTTGATACTAGTTGGTTTATCCGGTGGAAGATTATATTTTCAGATCCTTAATGATAATTAATACTCCTCTGATCTTGATTATGAATATGTTTTGTGAGTAGTTACATTTGTTCCTGAGGACATGGGAGAAGTCTTGTTATATGTAATCATGTGAATTTGGTATTTGTTCGATATTTTGATGAGATGTATGTTTGTCTTTCCTCTAGTGGTGTTATGTGAACGTCGACTACATGACACTTCACCATTGTTTGGGCCTAGGGGAAGGCGTTGAGAAGGAATAAGTAGATATTGGGTTGCTAGATTGACAGAAGCTTAAACCCTAGTTAATTTATTGCTTCGTAAGGGGCTAATTTGGATCCATATGTTTCAAGCTATGGTTAGTGAGGGAGTCCTGGATTAGGAGGTCTCCGGACAGCCGGACTATATCCTTTGTCTGAGCTATTGGACTATGAAGATACAAGATTGAAGACTTCGTCTTGTGTCCGGATGGGACTCTCCTTGGCGTGGAAGGCAAGCTAGGCAATACGGATATGTAGATATCCTCCCTTGTAACCGACCTTGTGTAACCCTAGCCCCGTCCGGTGTCTATATAAACCGGAGGGATTAGTCCGTAGGACAACATACAATCATACCATAGGCTAGTTTCTAGGGTTTAGCCTCTATGATCTCTTGGTAGATCAACTCTTGTAATACTCATATCATCAATAACAATCAAGCAGGACGTAGGGTATTACCTCCATCAAGAGGGCCTGAACCTGGGTAAACATCGTGTCCCCTGCCTCCTGTTACCATCCGCCTTAGACACACAGTTCGGGACACCCTACCCGAGATCTGCCGGTTTTGACACCGACGTTGGTGCTTTAATTGAGAGTTCCACTGTGTCATCACCATAAGGCTTGATTGCTCCTTCGATCATTGGTAGCGATGTGGTCGAGGGTGAGGTTTTCCTCCCCGAACAGATGTTTTTATTCGGCGGCTTCGCACTGCGGGCCAATTTTCTTGGCCATCTGGAGCAGATCGAGAGCTATGCCCCTGGCCATCAGGTCAGATTCGGAAACTTAAACTACACTGCCGACATCCACGGAGACTTGATCTTCGACGGATTCGATCCCATGTCAGGTGCGGCACACAGTCACGACGAGCACGACGTAACTCTGCCATCGAACAGTATTTGGGAGATCGCATCTGCAACTACTCCAGCCTTCAATTCGGAGAAAATTGCGCCATCCAAGGACAGAGGGATAGACCCCACCCTGGAGGCCGCACTCTCAGTGGCAATGGAGCAGGATACTGACTTCACCCCTTACGAGAGCCATGTCGCCAAACCACTGGATTCGTCTCCGGCCACGAACTCCGAGCCGCCTGCATCTGTGCCCATCGAATTCGACTGGGCGCCGATCATGGAGTTCACCTCTGTGGATATCTTTCAGCACTCGCCTTTCGGCGATGTGCTAAATACATTAAAGTCCCTCTCCTTGTCAGGAGAACCTTGGCCGAACTATGTCCGGCTAGAATGGGATACGGACGACGAAGAAATTTGCTGCCCGCCCACCACCCACTTAGTAGCGACTGTCGATGACTTAACCAACATGCTCAACTTCGACTCTGAAGACATCGACGACATGGACGAAGATGAAGGAGACGAATAGGAACCAGCGCCCACAGGGCGCCGGACAGCCACTTCATCACATAACATATACATGGTGGATGCACCCAAAGAAGGCAATGGCGAAGAGACAGCGGAGGATGGCCCATCTAAGAAGCATCCCAAGAGCCGATGTCAGCGGTGCCGCTCTAAGTCCTGCCATAGCAAAAACAGCGATTACAGCGCAAGAGAAAATAATACTCTAGTCGACTCTAGAGGAAACGATGACCACATTGCCCCGGCGGCAGAGCACGATGAAGCTGCAAGCGGCGAACATAGTATGGATCCGATGTCCGAACACGGCGACGCCGAGTATAAACCTCATCAAACACCCTCTGGGGAGGAAAACAGTTCGGACGAAGATGCACACATCATCCCGAAAACGCACTTGAAGAAAGAGAACCTCCGCAGAAGGCTTATTGCCACAGCAAGGAGTCTAAAGAAGCAGAAGCAAAGGCTTAAGGCCGCACAAAATACACTCAACAGCAGGTGGAACAAAGTGCCCGACAATGAAGCAATGTACGGTGGAAGTTACCACACAAAGAGCTATCCAAAGCGCAAGCTGTTACCTGAATTCGACGACGAGGCCTTAGAGCCCACACACCTTGTGACCGCGATAGAGCGGATAACAAATACGCACATAAGTCAACACACGATGTACGTGAGGACTTGCGCCAAAATCCGGTACGACCAGATCCATCTACGGATCTAGGAAGCGTGCTCCGGTACAAAATCAAAACCAAATACCACAACCGTCCGAACGCCATGGTACATCCAAGTACAGGGGTGCCACACACCCCCTATGTTTCACCGATGAGGTGCTGGACCACGAATTCCCAGAAGGATTCAAATCAGTGAACATAGAGGCGTATGACGGGACCACAGACCCTGGGGTCTGGATTAAGGACTTTATCCTCCATATCCATATGGCTCGCGGAGACGATCTCCATGCCATTAAATACTTGCCCCTCAAGCTTAAAGGACCAGCTCGGCACTGGCTAAAAAGCCGCCCCAAAAACTCAATTGAAAGTTGGGAGGAGCTCGAGGACGCTTTTCAGGCTAATTTTCAAGGGACCTACGTCCGACCTTCGGATGCAGATGATTTAAGTCATATAATTCAACAGTCCGGAGAGTCCGCCCGAAAGATTTGGAACATGTTTCTCATCAAGAAGAACCAAATCATCGACTGTCCGGACGCCGAAGCCTTAGCAGCTTTCAAACACAGTGTCCGAGATGAATGGCTCACCAGACACCTGGGCCAAGAAAAACCGAGAACAATGGCAGCTCTAACAAGTCTCATGACCCGCTTCTACGCAGGCGAAGACAACTGGTTAGCCCGCAGTGGCACCGGCGACCCAAGCACATCCGAAGTCAGGGATGGCAATGGAAAACCACGATGCAGTAAAAGCAAGCGTCGAAATAAAGAAAATAGCCTAGATAATATGGCGGTAAACGCAGGATTCAGGGGCTCTCGACCAGGTCAGTGGAAAAAGCCTTCCAAAGGCAGCAGAGATGGACCGTCTGGCCTAAACAAGATTCTTGACAAACTATGTCAGATTCATGGCACCTCCGATAAACCTGCAAATCACACCCATAGAGAATGCTGGGTCTTCAAGCAGGAAGGTAAGCTAAACGCCGAGCACAAGGGGGGGAGACACCAAGCGAAGACGAGGATGAGCCTTGCCAGCAAGGCACTGGAGGACAGAAAAAATTCCTACCAGAGGTTAAAACAGTCAACATGATCCATGTGACGAAGAGGAGAAGCAAACATGCACTCCGAGACACACGCGCCATAGAGCCCGTCACCCCTAGGTTCAACCCCTGGTTGGACTGCCCGATCACTTTTGATTGCGGGGATCACGCGACAAGCATCCGACACGAAGGATTGGCTGCCTTGGTGTTAGACCCAATAATAAACGGATACCATCTCACACGAGTCCTCATGGACGGCGGCAGTGGTCTAAATCTGATATATCAGGACACAGTCTGCAAAATGGGGATAGACCCGACAAAAATAAGCCAGCGTACTACTACCTTCAAGGGAGTAATACCAGCTCTCTATTACTAGAGGTTGTATTCGGTTCTTCTGATAACTTCCGAAGCGAAAGGTTAACTTTCTACATCGCTCCATTCCGAAGTGGCTATCAGGCACTACTCAGAAAAGCGGCTTTCTCTCATTTTAATGCAATCCCGCATTAAGCTTCTCTCAAGCTTAAGATGCCCGGTCCACGTGGCACCATCACAGTTAGCGGAAATACTGAGCGTGCTCTATGCACGGAAGAATGTGCGGCGGCTTTAGCCGCCAAGCACAAGACGGCCTCACCAACCAGAAAAAATGACAGGTCGTCAAGACCACGGACACGGTTAGACGAGTCCGGTGCACTGCTACATATACATGAGATTGGTTTGATGATCAAGCCCTCCTAGACGGTACCAGGGGCTTCCCACGTGTAATCAGGGCTAGTCCGGCTCAACTTTACTTATCATGAATTTTAATGGTTTATTGATAATAACCAATTTTCTAGAACGGCAACTTTCACCTAAGTTCTTCTCTTTTACAGATGACAATCGTGCTACATCCGTCCAGGACACGGCACAATGGAGACACAGGCGCAGACATGCAGTAGGGACCCGCTCAAAGGTTTCTTTTTAGATTAAGACCCTGCGTAAACCTTTTTTTACTGTCCCTTATTGTTCACATCCTCCGGATACTCAATACAACCGAGAAGGATGCCGACTGTTGGAAATATGCCCTAGAGGCAATAATAAAAGTATTATTATATTTCATTGTTCATGATAATTGTCTTTTATTCATGCTATAACTGTATTATCCGGAAATCATAATAACATGTGAATACATAGACCTCAATATGTCCCTAGTGAGCCTCTAGTTGACTAGCTCATTGTGATCAACAGATAGTCATGGTTTCCTGGCTATGGACATTGGATGTCGTTGATAACAGGATCACATCATTAGGAGAATGATGTGATGGACAAGACCCAATCCTAAGCATAGCACAAAGGTCGGTTAGTTCGTTTGCTAGAGCTTTTTCAATGTCAAGTATCTCTTCCTTCGACCATGAGATCGTGTAACTCCCGGATACCGTAGGAGTGCTGTGGGTGTATCAAACGTCACAACGTAACTGGGTGATTATAAAGGTGCACTACAGGTATCTCCGAAAGTGTCTGTTGGGTTGACACGGATCGAGACTGGGATTTGTCACTCCGTATGACGGAGAGGTATCTCTGGGCCCACTCGGTAATGCATCATCATAATGAGCTCAAAGTGACCAAGTGGTTGATCACGGGATCATGCATTACGGTACGAGTAAAGTGACTTACCGGTAACGAGACTGAACAAGGTATTGGGATACCGACGATCGGGTCTCGGGCAAGTAACGTACCGATTGACAAAGGGAATTGTATACGGGGTTTGATCGAATCCTCGACATTGTGGTTCATCCGATGACAACATCGAGGAGCATGTGGGAGCCAACATGGGTATCCAGATCCCGCTGTTGGTTATTGACCTGAGGTTGTCTCGGTCATGTCTGCATGTCTCCCGAACCCGTAGGGTCTACACACTTAAGGTTCGGTGACGCTAGGGTTATCAAGAAGACAAGTATGTGATTACCGAATGTTGTTCGGAGTCCCGGATGAGATCCCGGACGTCACAAGGAGTTCCGGAATGGTCCGGAGGTAAAGATTTATATAAGGAAAGTGGTTAAATGGACACCGGAAAGTTTCAGTGGCATACCGGTATTGTACCGGGGCCACCGGAAGGGTTCCGGGGGTCCACCGGGTGGGGCCACCCCTCCCGGGGGGCCACATGGGCTGTGTGGGAGAGGGAGCCAGCCCCTAGTGGGCTGGGCGCGCCTTCCCACCTAGGCCCATGCGCCTAGGGTTGGGGGGGGGGAAACCCTAAAGGGGGCGCACCCCCTTGCTTGGGGGGCAAGCCCCCCACCCTTTGGCCGCCGCCCCCCTCTAGGGTTTCCCCTAGAGGGCCGGCCCCCTTGCCCCTCTCCTCCTATATATAGAGGGGCGAGGGGAGGGCTGCTATACACAACTCAAGGCACAGCCCCTCCCCTCCCCAACACCTCTCCTCCTCCGTACGTGCTTGGCGAAGCCCTGTCGGAGTACTGCTGCACCAACTACACCACGCCGTCGTGCTGCCGTTGGAGCTGCCTTCCTCAACCTCTCCTTCCTCCTTGCTGGATCAAGACGGAGGAGACTTCGTCCGTCCCGTATGTGTGTTGAATGCGGAGGTGCTGTCCGTTCAACACTTGGTCATCGGTGATCCGAATCACGACGAGTACGACTCCATCATCACCATCCCCTTGAACGCTTCCGCACTCGATCTACAAGTGGTATGTAGATGCAAACTCACTCCCTTGACTCGTTGCTTAGATGAACTCATAGATGGATCTTGGTGAAACCGTAGGAAAAATTTTAATTTTCTGCAACGTTACCCAACAGTGGCATCATGAGCTAGGTCTATGCGTAGTTCTCTTTGCACGAGTAGAACACAATTTTGTTGTGGGCGTAGATCTTGTCAACTTTCTTGCCACTACTAGTCTTATCTTGCTTCAGCGGTATTGTGGGATGAAGCGGCCCGGACCAACCTTACACGTACGCTTACGTGAGACCGGTTCCACCGACTAACATGCACTAGTTGCATAAGGTGGCTGGCGGGTGTCTGTCTCTCCCACTTTAGTTGAAGTGGATTCGATGAAAAGGGTCCTTATGAAGGGTAAATAGAAGTTGACAAGATCACATTGTGGTTATTCGTAGGTAAGAAAATGTTCTTTCTAGAACCCAATTGCAGCCACGTAAAAGATGCAACAACAATTAGAGGACGTCTAACTTGTTTTTGCAGCAATTGTCATGTGATGTGATATGGCCAGAAGTTGTGATGAATGATGAATGATATATTGTGATGTATGAGATCATGCTCTTGTAATAGGAATCACGACTTGCATGTCGATGAGTATGACAACCGGCAGGAGCCATAGGAGTTGTCTTTATTTTTGTATGACCTGCGTGTCATTGAAGAACGCCATGTAACTACTTTACTTTATTGCTAAACGCGTTAGTCATAGAAGTAGAAGTAGTCGTTGGCATGACAACTTCATGAAGACACGATGATGGAGATCATGGTGTCATGCCGGTGACAAGATGATCATGGAGCCCCGAAGATGAAGATCAAAGGAGCTATATGATATTGGCCATATCATGTCACTACTTTATATAATTGCATGTGATGTTTATTATGTTTTATGCATCTTGTTTACTTAGGACGACGGTAGTAAATAAGATGATCCCTTACAACAATTTCAAGAAGTGTTCTCCCCTAACTATGCACCGTTGCTAAAGTTCGTCGCTTCTAAGCACCACGTGATGATCGGGTGTGATGGATTCTTACGTTCACATACAACGGGTGTAAGACAGTTTTACACAGCAAAAACACTTAGGGTTAACTTGACGAGCCTAGCATGTACAAACATGGCCTCGGAACACGGAGACCGAAAGGTCAAACACGAGTCATATGGAAGATACGATCAACATGAGAATGTTCACCGATGATGACTAGTCCGTCTCACGTGATGATCGGACACGGGCTAGTCGACTCGGATCGTGTAACACTTAGATGACTAGAGGGATGTCTAATCTGAGTGGGAGTTCATAATTTGATTAGAACTTAATTATCATGAACTTAGTCTAAAACCTTTGCAAATATGTCTTGTAGATCAAATGGCCAACGCTCATGTCGACATGAACTTCAACGCGTTCCTAGAGAAAACCAAGCTGAAAGATGATGGCAGCAACTATACGGACTGGGTCCGGAACCTGAGGATCATCCTCATAGCTGCCAGGAAACAATATGTCCTAGAAGGACCGCTAGGTGACGCTCCCATCCCAGAGAACCAAGACATTATGAATGCTTGGCAGTCTTGTGCTGATGATTACTCCCTCGTTCAGTGCGGCATGCTTTACAGCTTAGAACCGGGGCTCCAAAAGCGTTTTGAGCATCACGGAGCATATGAGATGTTCGAGGAGCTGAAACTAGTTTTCCAAGCTCACGCCCGGGTCGAGAGATATGACATCTCCGACAAGTTCTATAGTTGTAAGATGGAGGAAAATAGTTCTGTCAGTGAGCACATACTCAAGATGTCTG
Organism: Triticum aestivum; assembly: GCF_018294505.1. NCBI lineage: Eukaryota > Viridiplantae > Streptophyta > Magnoliopsida > Poales > Poaceae > Triticum > Triticum aestivum. The sequence goes on from NC_057809.1 coordinate 394,441,287, forward strand.
GGTTGCACAACCGTATGACCCAGCTGAATATTAACCTCCCTGATGAGGCAGTCATTGACAGAATCCTTCAGTCGCTCCCACCAAGCTACAAAAGCTTTGTGATGAACTACAATATGCAGGGGATGGTAAAGACCATTCCTGAAGTATTTTCTATGCTGAAGTCAGCAGAGGTTGAAATCAAGAAAGAACATCAAGTGTTGATGGTCAATAAGACCACTAAGTTCAAGAAGGGCAAGGGTAAGAAGAACTTCAAGAAGGACGGCAAGGAGGTTGCCGCGCCCGGTAAGCCAGTTGCCGGGAAGAAGTCAAAGAATGGACCCAAGCCTGAGACTGAGTGCTTTTATTGCAAGGGGAAGGGTCACTGGAAGCGGAACTGCCCCAAATACTTAGCGGATAAGAAGGCCGGCAACACTAAAGGTATATTTGATATACATGTAATTGGTGTATACCTTACCAGTACTCGTAGTAACTCCTGGGTATTTGATACCGGTGTTGTTGCTCATATTTGTAACTCACAGCAGGAGCTGCGGAATAAGCGGAGACTGGCGAAGGACGAGGTGACGATGCGTGTCGGGAACGGTTCCAAGGTCGATGTGATCGCCGTCGGCACGCTACCTCTACATTTACCTACGGGATTAGTTATAAACCTTAATAATTGTTATTTTGTGCCAAGTTTGAGCATGAACATTGTATCTGGATCTCGTTTGATACGAGATGGCTACTCATTTAAATCCGAGAATAATGGTTGTTCTATTTATATGAGAGATATGTTTTATGGTCATGCCCCTATGGTCAATGGTTTATTCATAATGAATCTCGAGCGTAATGTTACACATATTCATAGTGTGAATACCAAAAGATGTAAAGTTGATAACGATAGTCCCACATACTTGTGGCACTGCCGCCTTGGTCACATTGGTGTCAAGCGCATAAAGAAGCTCCATGCTGATGGACTTTTAGAGTATCTTGATTATGAATCATTTGACACATGCGAACCATGCCTCATGGGCAAGATGACCAAGACTCCGTTCTCCGGAACAATGGAGCGAGCAACCAACTTGTTGGAAATCATACATACCAATGTGTGCGGTCCAATGAGTGTTGAGGCTCGTGGAGGATATCGTTATGTTCTCACTCTCACAGATGACTTGAGTAGATATGGGTATGTCTACTTGATGAAACACAAGTCTGAGACCTTTGAAAAGTTCAAGGAATTTCAGAATGAAGTAGAGAATCAACGTGACCGAAAGATAAAATTCCTACGATCAGATCGTGGAGGAGAATACTTAAGTCACGAATTTGGTACACACTTAAGGAAATGTGGAATCGTTTCACAACTCACGCCGCCTGGAACACCTCAGCGTAACGGTGTGTCCGAACGTCGTAATCGCACTCTATTGGATATGGCGCGGTCTATGATGTCTCTTACCGATTTACCGCTATCATTTTGGGGATACGCTCTAGAGACAGCTACATTCACTTTAAATAGGGCACCGTCTAAATCCGTTGAGACGACACCGTATGAATTATGGTTTGGGAAGAAACCTAAGCTGTCGTTTCTAAAAGTTTGGGGATGCGATGCTTATGTCAAGAAACTTCAACCTGAAAAGCTTGAACCCAAGTCGGAAAAATGTGTCTTCATAGGATACCCTAAGGAAACTGTAGGGTATACCTTCTACTTAAGATCCGAGGGCAAGATCTTTGTTGCCAAGAACGGATGCTTTCTGGAAAAAGAGTTTCTCTCGAAAGAAGTAAGTGGGAGGAAAGTAGAACTCGATGAAGTACTACCTCTCGAACAGGAAAGTGGTGCAGCTCAGGAAAATGTTCCTGTGATGCCCACACCAACTGAAGAGGAAACCAATGATGATGATCAAGGTACTTCGGATCAAGTTGCTACTGAACTTCGTAGGTCCACAAGGACACGTTCCGCACCAGAGTGGTACGGCAACCCTGTCCTAGAAATCATGTTGTTAGACAACGGTGAACCTTCGAACTATGAAGAAGCGATGGCGGGCCCAGATTCCAACAAATGGCTAGTAGCCATGAAATCCGAGATAGAATTCATGTATGAAAACAAAGTATGGACTTTGACTGACTTGCCCGATGATCGGCGAGCGATAGAAAACAAATGGATCTTTAAGAAGAAGACGGACGCGGATGGTAATGTCACCATCTATAAAGCACGACTTGTCGCTAAGGGTTATCGGCAAGTTCAAGGGATTGACTACGATGAGACTTTCTCTCCCGTAGCGAAGCTTAAGTCCGTCCGAATCATGTTAGCAATTGCCGCATACTATGATTATGAGATATGGCAGATGGACGTCAAAACGGCATTCCTTAACGGGCATCTTAAGGAAGAGCTGTATATGATGCAACCGGAAGGTTTTGTCGATCCTAAGAACGCTAACAAAGTATGCAAGCTCCAGTGATCCATTTATGGACTGGTGCAAGCATCTTGGAGTTGGAACATTCGCTTTGATGAGATGATCAAAGCGTTTGGGTTTATGCAGACTTATGGAGAAGCCTGTGTTTACAAGAAAGTGAGTGGGAGCTCTGTAGCATTTCTCATATTATATGTAGATGACATACTCTTGATGGGAAATAATACAGAATTTCTGGACAGCATTAAGGCCTACTTGAACAAATGTTTTTCAATGAAGGACCTTGGAGAAGCTGCTTATATATTAGGCATCAAGATCTATAGAGATAGATCGAGACGCCTCATAGGTCTTTCACAAAGCACATACCTTGATAAGATTTTGAAAAGGTTCAAAATGGATCAGTCCAAGAAAGGGTTCTTGCCTATGTTACAAGGTGTGAGATTGAGCTCGGCTCAGTCACCGACCACGGCAAAAGATAAAGAAGAGATGAGTCTCATCCCCTATGCTTCAGCCATAGGATCTATTATGTATGCCATGTTGTGTACCAGACCTGATGTAAACCTTGCCGTGAGTTTGGTAGCAAGATACCAAGGTAATCCCGGCAAGGAACACTGGACAGCGGTCAAGAATATCCTAAAGTACCTGAAAAGGACAAAGGACATGTTTCTCGTTTATGGAGGAGACGAAGAGCTCGTCGTAAAGGGTTACCTCGACGCTAGCTTCGACTCAGATCTGGGTGACTCTAAGTCACAAACCGGATACGTGTATATGTTGAATGGTGGAGCAGTAAGCTGGTGCAGCTGCAAGCAGAGCGTCGTGGCGGGATCTACGTGTGAAGCGGAGTACATGGCAGCCTCGGAGGCAGCGCATGAAGCGATTTGGGTGAAGGAGTTCATCACCGACCTAGGAGTCATACCCAATGCGTCGGGGCCAATCAAACTCTTCTGTGACAACACTGGAGCTATTGCCCTTGCCAAGGAGCCCAGGTTTCACAAGAAGACCAGGCACATCAAGCGTCGTTTCAACTCCATCCGTGAAAATGTTCAAGATGGAGACATAGAAATTTGCAAAGTACATACGGATCTGAATGTCGCAGATCCGTTGACTAAACCTCTCTCGCGAGCAAAACATGATCAACACCAGAACTCTATGGGTGTTTGATTCATCACAATGTAACTAGATTGGTGACTCTAGTGCAAGTGGGAGACTGTTGGAAATATGCCCTAGAGGCAATAATAAAAGTATTATTATATTTCATTGTTCATGATAATTGTCTTTTATTCATGCTATAACTGTATTATCCGGAAATCATAATACACGTGTGAATACATAGACCTCAATATGTCCCTAGTGAGACTCTAGTTGACTAGCTCGTTGTGATCAACAGATAGTCATGGTTTCCTGGCTATGGACATTGGATGTCGTTGATAACGGGATCACATCATTAGGAGAATGATGTGATGGACAAGACCCAATCCTAAGCATAGCACAAAGGTCGGTTAGTTCGTTTGCTAGAGCTTTTTCAATGTCAAGTATCTCTTCCTTCGACCATGAGATCGTGTAACTCCCGGATACCGTAGGAGTGCTTTGGGTGTATCAAACGTCACAACGTAACTGGGTGATTATAAAGGTGCACTACAGGTATCTCCGAAAGTGTCTGTTGGGTTGACACGGATCGAGACTGGGATTTGTCACTCCGTATGACGGAGAGGTATCTCTGGGCCCACTCGGTAATGCATCATCATAATGAGCTCAAAGTGACCAAGTGGTTGATCACGGGATCATGCATTACGGTACGAGTAAAGTGACTTACCGGTAACGAGACTGAACAAGGTATTGGGATACCGACGATCGGGTCTCGGGCAAGTAACGTACCGATTGACAAAGGGAATTGTATACGGGGTTTGATCGAATCCTCGACATCGTGGTTCATCCGATGACAACATCGAGGAGCATGTGGGAGCCAACATGGGTATCCAGATCCCGCTGTTGGTTATTGACCTGAGGTTGTCTCGGTCATGTCTGCATGTCTCCCGAACCCGTAGGGTCTACACACTTAAGGTTCGGTGACGCTAGGGTTATCAGGAAGACAAGTATGTGATTACCGAATGTTGTTCGGAGTCCCGGATGAGGTCCCGGACGTCACGAGGAGTTCCGGAATGGTCCGGAGGTAAAGATTTATATAAGGAAAGTGGTTAAACGGACACCGGAAAGTTTCGGTGGCATACCGGTATTGTACCGGGGCCACCGGAAGGGTTCCGGGGGTCCACCGGGTGGGGCCACCCCTCCCGGGGGGCCACATGGGCTGTGTGGGAGAGGGAGCCAGCCCCTAGTGGGCTGGGCGCGCCTCCCCACCTAGGCCCATGCGCCTAGGGTTGGGGGGGAAACCCTAAAGGGGGCGCACCCCCTTGCTTGGGGGGCAAGCCCCCCACCCTTTGGCCGCCGCCCCCCTCTAGGGTTTCCCCTAGAGGGCCGGCCCCCTTGCCCCTCTCCTCCTATATATAGAGGGGTGAGGGGAGGGCTGCTATACACAACTCAAGGCACAGCCCCTCCCCTCCCCAACACCTCTCCTCCTCCGTACGTGCTTGGCGAAGCCCTGTCAGAGTACTACTGCACCAACTACACCACGCCGTCGTGCTGCCGTTGGAGCTGCCTTCCTCAACCTCTCCTTCCTCCTTGCTGGATCAAGACGGAGGAGACGTCGTCCGTCCCGTACGTGTGTTGAACGCGGAGGTGCTGTCCGTTCAGCACTTGGTCATCGGTGATCCGAATCACGATGAGTACGACTCCATCATCACCATCCCCTTGAACGCTTCCGCACTCGATCTACAAGTGGTATGTAGATGCAAACTCACTCCCTTGACTCATTGCTTAGATGAACTCATAGATGGATCTTGGTGAAACCGTAGGAAAAATTTTAATTTTCTGCAACGTTACCCAACACCGACATATTGGCATGTGGCCACGTCAGGATATTGCATGTACCTGGACACCCGTGGTTTATTACTAAGCACATTGTTCAGCCCGCCATATGTTATGAAGACCAAATACCTTAGGGAGTGTTCGGCGTCGCGAGTTTGGCCTTATATGCATCAGCTCCGAATCATGTCTTTGGTCAAATGTTGGGTTTGCCCGGCTCCCATGTGTTGGTACCTTACGTTCCGCTATATCGGCTAAGGTAGCACTGGGAGAACTACTGCGATTGTGCCCCGGTTCATCCGGATGAGCACCTCAGTAGAGAAAGCCGAAAACTAACTGTCATGATATAGCGCGAGACTGGTCAACCACTCAATGACTCAGCGGAATCTTCGGGATTCCTCCGCATTAACCAAGGGCCGTTTCCCGGTCATGTACGTATGCGCCCCATATTCGGATGAGCGCAGAAGTACCAGGGGCTATATAGTAGCCCCACCGTCAAACTCCTATGGCTAAGTGAAAGTGTTAAAGCAATATAGTCCGATTGCCTCGTTCGCTGCGCTACCACCTCCTTAATGGACCAAGACGTTGGATCAAGTGTGAATACGCGTTTTTGCAAACACCCCTGCATTATATGCGTGGGGGCAGAAGCTGACGACTGCAAACTTTCAGGTTATATACATATATACATAAACGGCCGCACAGGAGGCATCATAATACTTTTAGGCAAAAGTATAAACACATCCATGATAACTCAATAAAACATTGTTTTTACAATGGGATTACATGTCACTAGAACATAATATTCTTCGAGCACTGAGCCTCTATCGAACGGGCGCCTTCAAGAACTTCTTCAAAGTAGTGCTCGGCAGCCACTCGGCCCATGGCCGAACCCTGTGTTGCAATAGTGGTGGCCTCCATCTCTGCCCAGTATGTCTTAACACGGACAAAGGCCATCCGCGCACCCTCTATGCACGCCGACCTCTTCATAGAATCAATGTGCGGCACAACACCTAGGAATTGTTGCACCAAACTAAAGTAACTATTCGACCTTGGCCCTCCCGGCCATAGATGATCCACAACGGACCTCATGGCGACTCCGGACAACCTATGGAGCTCGGCCCACTCGGCCATTCGCTCATTCAACAGCAGCGGACGCACTAGAGCATGGAAGTGTGACCAGAACAGCTTTTCCACTTCGCGATCTCCTTGATCCTTGAAGTACTCGGCCGCATCAGCAGCACTTGCCGCCAAATCCACGTAGGCATCCGCATAACTCCATAGTTGATCAAGAGGAGCATACTTTGGATTTCTGAACTTAGTCTGCAACAAGAAGGGCTTCCCAGCCACGATATCCGCAGCTTGATGCAGCTCCTCCTTCGTCGCTCTGATTTTAGAGCGGTCTTCCTTGGCTGCTACCATGGCCTTTTCTAGGTCCGTCGCCCTCGCTCGGTTTTCTTTTTCAAGAAGCTGGTAACGGTTAGCGCCATCTTTCAACTCAATGGCCATCTTGGCTATCCTTTCCTTGCTCTGGCAATGCGCGGACTGTTCGGCTTGCAGCTCTTCGACCGCCCTTAGAGCGGCCGCATCACTATTCCTTGCTTGTTCCTTGGCTCGGGCAAGCTCTGCCCGAAGGGTCTCCATGGTGGCAGCTCCATCTGCAGTCACAACATATTAAAGATACTGGCATCATGCTCCTCTTACTATGTGTTGATCACCGGAGAAATCACTTACCCTGTGCCTCGTCAAGCCGCTTGTTGACAAGCACAATGTCGGCATCTGCCGCATCAAGTTGCCACTTTAGCTCGGCAAATCCATTAGTCCGGCTAGCCACCGGAGCTTCGGCCACCTGCACATAAAGGCGGTCTGGTTATTACCTGGGACTATTATCCTCTGTTTGCCGCTGTTTTCGACGACAACCAGAGTCTCAGGGGCTACTATTTGCATAGGGCACACCTAACGTGTGTGGTACCGTCAAAAACATACACTATTTCACGTACCTCAAAGCCTTTCAACAGACTCATAAAAGCTTCATGCAATCCACTTTCAGCGGAGGAAATCCTTTCAACTACTGTACTCATTAGCGTACGATGCGCTTCTGAGATGGCCGCTTGCTCCAGAAGATCCTTCAGTACGTCCGACCGCACACTGTACGGTTCCGGACTCTTTTTGTTGCTCTCTTTAGGAGCCGAATACTGAGGACTCCGGGGTGGCCAAGGGATTACCCCCTAGCCTTGGCGGATCAGGAGAAACCCTCCGCGACGACACTTCAGGGTCACCCGCCTCATGAGGCGGGGTGGCAGTGGGAGGAGTTTCACTCTCCATCATCTCCGGAAGAAGATCCCCCAAAGACGAACTCTGTCGAGAAGGGCTACGATCCGAACTACAAGATATAAGTTTCGGTTATTGTCTTCAGAAGTAAGGTAGGATATTTTCTCTACTAAGTACTTTTCGATTACTTACAGCTCGGTAGAGGATTGATTCCCTTGCGGACACTATGCGGCAAGGGTACCCCCCGAGGCAGGACCCTCTGGCGAAGATTTCTTCCCTCGTTTGGAAACGTCTGTTTCCGAATCTTCATAGGTGGTCCTCTTCCTTCCTCGGGGAGGGAATGTCAGATTATTCTCCCTGGTTATCCTCCTTGGCGGAGGCGCTCATTCCCCCGGTTGGGACGAGTAGTGAGTGAGGCTCGCTTTCGGCCTCTTTATTCCCCCTTTATCTTCCTTCGTGGGCACCTAATAAGGCGCCGGCTCCAACATTCTGTCTAGTACCGGATTGGCCAAGCCCTCGGGAAGGGGGGTCGGACACCTGATCATCTTCGCCTTTGTTATCCAGTCCTGGTCAAAGAGCGACTTTTCAGAATGATGTTATGATAAATAAGAGAAACAGTGTGTTCGACCATGGGATTACTTACTTGGGTATCCGGGCGATTACAGCTCAGACCCACTTCCTCGGTGGTGTCCGGACACTTTATTTGTGATCTGAAGAACAACTTGTACATCTCCTCGAGCTTCATGTCGAGGAAGTGATGAATGATTCGCGGTCCCTCCGGGTTGAACTCCCACAAACGGAGAGGTCTATGTTTGCAAGGCAGGACCTGGCGAACTAGCATGACCTGCATCACCGTGACCAGGTTGACGTCTCTCTCAATGAGATCTCGGATGCGGCTCTGCAATATCGGCACATCCTTTACTGGACCCCAGTTTAGCCCCTCGTTGATCCATGACATCAGTTGCGGTGGGGGGCCCGAGCGAAAGGCAGGGACGGCTGCCCACTTGGCACTTCGGGGAGCTATGATATAAAACCACTCCCACTGCCACAAACTGGACACCTCTGGGAAGGAACCCTCTGGACATGGAGCATCAGCGCTTTTGCTTATTACGGCACCTCCGCACTCTACGTGCCGCCCCTCGATCATCTTCGGCTTCACATTGAAGGTCTTGAGCCACAGGACGAAGTGAGGGGTAATGCGGAGGAAGGCCTCACATACGACAATGAACGACGAGATGTGAAGGAGGGAATCCGGGGCCAGATCATGGAAATCCAGCCCATAATAGAACATGAGTCCTCTGACAAAGGGATCCAGAGCGAGGCCTAGTCCTCGAAGGAAGTGAGAGACGAACACAACACTCTCACTGGGTTCGGGAGTGGGGATGACCTGCCCTCGGGCGGGCAGCCTGTGTGAAATTTCGATGGTCAGATATCTGGCCTCTCTCAGCTTCTTGATGTCCTCCTCTGTGACAGAGGAAGGCATCCACCGACCTTGGAGGTTGGATCCGGACATGGTTGAAGGTCCGAAGTGCCTGACCTGAGCCTGGGGTGTTGGAACTCAAGGCGGGGGAAGGAATCGATTGAGCGCGAGAGGGAAAAGGGACAGGTCTTGGCCTCTTTATAAAGAGGGTGAATGTCAAGCGTCCTCCTCGCGGCCGTTTTGGACTCGCCTAAAATCGAGGAGTCATACCAACGGGCACGGTTGGGATACCCACGTCTGTATTGATGAGAATCCCGTAATAAGGGGGACACGATCTCTGCTTCGACAAGACGTGTCAAGAAAACCGCCTCGCGATATGTGCAGTGCTGGTTGAGAAAAACGGTTCAAATAATGACCGGGCCATGACGTAACGTCGTGCTATCAAAACGCGTCAGCAGATTAGATTTGTGGAAATATTATTCTCTCTACGCTGGTATGTGGAAATTATTTTGCAGGGACGGACACTATCCTTGGGTCCAAAATCTTCTACGGAGTATTTGGAGGAGGAACCCGACTTGCAATGCCGAAGACAAAACTGCGTGCTGGACTCATCGTCATTGAAGCCTGGTTCAGGGGCTACTGAGGGAGTCCTGGATTAGGGGATCTCCGGACAGCCGGACTATATCCTTTGGCCGGTCTGTTGGACTATGAAGATACAAGATTGAAGACTTTGTCCTATGTCCGGATGGGACTCTCCTTGGCGTGGAAGGCAAGCTAGGCAATACGGATATGTAGATCTCCTCCCTTGTAACCGATCTTGTGTAACCCTAGCCCCCTCTGATGTCTATATAAACCAGAGGGTTTAGTCCGTAGGACAACATACAATCATACCATAGGCTAGCTTCTAGGGTTTAGCCTCTACGATCTCGTGGTAGATCAACTCTTGTAATACTCATATCATCAAGAACAATCAAGCAGGACATAGGGTATTACCTCCGTCAAGAGGGCCCGAACCTGGGTAAACATCGTGTCCCCTGCCTCCTGTTACCATCCGCCTTAGACGCACAGTTCGGGACCCCCTACCCGAGATCCGCCGGTTTTGACACCGACAGTTAGGTTTATCTTAATACTTCTTTCGTAGTTGCGGATGCTTGCTAGAGGGGTTAATCATAAGTGGGAGGCTTGTCCAAGGAAGGGCAATACCCAAGCACCGGTCCACCCACATATCAAATTATCAAAGTAACGAACACAGATCATATGAGCATGATGAAAACTAGCTTGGCAACAATTCCCATGTGTCCTCGGGATCACTTTGCTTTATATAAGAGTACGTCTAGGCTTGTCCTTTTCTACAAAAAGGATTGGGCCACCTTGCTGCACCATAGTTACTTTATTTACTTGTTACCCGTTATGATTTATCTTATCACAAAACTATTTGTTACCGATAATTTCATTGCTTGTAGAGAATACCTTGCTGAAAACCACTTGTCATTTCCTTCTGCTCCTCGTTGGGTTTGACACTCTTACTTATCGAAAGGACTGCGATAGATCCCCTATACTTGTGGGTCATCACCTTCGAAGACCGATAACTCACTACAAAAAAATACACTTCCGTGATGATACGTGTTTGTCACAGTAGGGCGCATTTTTTGTCATGCATGTACATCCATGACAAATTTATAACAGAATCAAGATAGTCATACCTGTGTTGTCGTAGAAGTGTTCCATGACATTACCAAAATTATCATCACGGAAGTGTCCACTTCCATGACGATAAATCGCGCGTCACAGAAGTTGTTTCGTCAAGGGTGACCGACACGTGGCATCCACCGTAATGGAACGCCGTTAAGCTATCGAGTCGGGTTTTGGATCCGATAACCCGTTAACAGCCCCGACCAATGGGGATTTTCCACGTGTAAAATGATCATTGGCTGGAGGAGACACGTGTCAGGTCCGCATTGGCACAGGTGTCACTCATCCAATGGGAGAGACGCGCCTATGATATGTTAACACGTGGACCGACCCATCAAGTTTAACTGGGCCAGCCCAACTGAAGGCCCACAAGATTTCGTGGACCATAATGGGCCTGCCCAGCTAAAGGACCACGAGATTTTGTGGACCATAATGGGCTGGCCCAGCTAAAGGCCCACAAGATTTTGCGGGCCATAATGGGCCGGCCCAGGTAAAGGCCCACAAGATTTTTGTGTGCCATAATGGGCCGGCCCAAGTAAAGGCCCACAAGATTCTTGTGGATCATAATGGGCCGGCCCAGCTAAAGGCCCACGAGATTTTGCCGACACTAATGGGCAGGCCCACCTATAGGCCCACAAGATTTTGAGGACCCTAGTAGGCCGGCCCATTAACTGGCTGCCATGTTTTGGGCCAAATGTCGGCTCATATTTGATCCGGTCCATTAATGGTCTGCCACGCTCCGGGCCTAATAGTGGCCATATGAGATCCGGCCCATTAAAAGCCTACCATGTTCTGGGCCAAATTACGGCCCAGATCAGGTCCGACCTTTAAGAGGCTTTGGGATCAATTATGGCCCATTTCAGATTCAGCCCGAAAACTGGACACTATGCTTTTGGGCCCACTTTCTAAAGGCCCACTTAGTAATTCGGCTTGATATTAGTTTTGACCTGTTAAGGGCCCGTTTAACATTTCGGCCCTATATTAATTTCGGCATGTTAAAAGCCCGTCATATAGTTGGGACTAACTATGGCCCGATTTGCATCTGGCCTGCTCGCAGCCGATATCTGATTGGGCCAAACAAGGACCGAGACAATTTTGGCCTGTTAAAAGCCCGTGATTTGATTCGCACAATCATGGGCCGGGGTTCATTTCGGGCTGCTGCCGGCCCGTGAGCTGTTCGGCACGTTTCAGGCCCAACTTACATAGTGATTGCATGAGGGCCCGATTATGTACCGTAATTTTACGGTTTGGCCGGTTTACTGCGAAGACAGGATATATATACAGTAAAATAACTGCAACATCGTGAATAAGAAAAAACCTAGACTATATAATAAAGAAATTACGACATATTACATCCACTGGGCATCAAAGTTCGCCACTATGATAATAAAGCATAAGCAGACAGTAGATTACATACACGGGGCATCGAAGATCACCACCAGTGCAAATAAACACGCCGACAAAATAATATACAAAACCGACAGCACTTCAATAGAGTTCAAGAAAGGTTAGCCCTGCTGGGGAGCTGCAGCGCAAGCAGCTGAGCAAGATGATGAGACTGCGCTTGTTCAACACTTATATCTTCCTCACTCTGAAAGATAAACAAGCAGACAGATGACAGGTTTTGCACATAAAAGTGTCAGTGCTGACAATTCATCACATTTCTTACTGACGAATAAAGTGACACAGTTTAAAATTGCATTAACACAATATGGTATTGTTCAGGTAAAGACATGGCAGGAAATGACATTGTGAAGGAGTTGGCAGCTTCACGACACCACTGGATTACAGATCAAGAACTCATAAGTATCAATGGTTAGTGTGCTGTCAATTTATACCATTTCAGATTGGCAAATAAAGAGACGGTTTAAATAATAGTAGAATGATATGACATTGTTCATAGTTAAGACATTGCAGAATATGACATTGTGTTGTAGTGGGTAGGTTCACCACACCACTGGATTACGGATGAAGAACAGAAGCATACATGCAGTGCAAAAGAAGATCACTTGCTCTGTATAGTTTAATTTACATGGTATGAAGAAGGAACTTGGTTGTACAACTGAAAACTTAAATTGAGAAAGGACAAACTTTTGTTTATGAACTACATAATAAACTTTAAACAAGCAATTTGATGCAAACACCAAAAATAAACAGCTGTTGCAGTCATGCCTAACCAAATATATACAACAAAGTTTGAAGGCTTGAGATGGACAAACTTACATTATTGGTGAAGACAGGCTCTATAAAGGCCTTGTCCATGCTGATGGGGGGGGGGCAATTCAAGAAGTTTACCACAGAATCTTCTTCAAAAGCATTGCCTTTATTCTACATTTTGTTAAGAGTAAATATAGATGTGATAATATACGAAAAAATGGAGAATATTTAAGATAAGATGAAGAGTGATGCTACATAACCAAGTAGCTATAAATGTAAGTGCAGCGATACAGGCAAAAGGTACAACCAAGAGCAATGCACAGCTAAACTTCTTCAGTAGAAAATGGAGGGCAAAGGAAAATAAGCTGCAGAGTGATGGTACATGAACAACTACCTGTCATTATAAGTACACTGATAAAGGACAGCATGTACTTACAAGAACAATGCAGAGCTAAAAAAACATTGGCATTGGATATATTCTACACTAATGTAACCATTCATACAGATCAGATAATTTGGAGCGAACAATTGATAAGCAAGCTATCATGCATACTGCTGTCACATAATGAACCAGGTATGTATGCAAGTACAGTGATACAGGACAACAGGTACTAACAAGAGCAAAGCAGCAGGCAGCATATTTGTGATATCATGTCGTTCTTGTCAAACCGGAATTCTTCTTCGAGCAGATTTCCTGCAAAAAAGATCCGTAAGGCACATGCGGAAAAGTAGAAGTTCAAATTGTCATGTGATTTCATAGACAGTACCTCATCCTGGGAACGAGACCAGTGCATAACAAGGTTTTTCCATTCAATGTCTTCTAAATTTAGCACAGGAGTCTTCACCGGAAATTCGTTTATAGACTTGCCATCAAAGTGTGATTTCCTCAGGTAACACCGATACTGCTGCAATGCTTCCTTGAAAAGCACAAGCAAGCTTTGCTCGTCATGACTATCCAGATTGACCCTCGCCTAGTTACAACAATGTAATGTAAATCATTGATGTGTTCAATCAGCAGAAAACAGGAAAATAATAACCATGAATAATAGCACTTACACGTAAGTTGGACAGGAAGATGTGAAAATGGTGTTTGTCTTCACAATAATCTTCCCATGATGGGAATATATGCACGTAGTCCCTAACAACATTGAAAGCATTGTCTTTTAAACTGGGAATAAATGGAATGGGGTTCCAATCTGCAGGAATTGGCCGTCTCTGCAGTTGGGATAGGTCTTCGGCCGGTGGACTTGCTGTACTTTTTGCTGGAGTGGGATTTTTCTGTGGTACAGCTGGTGCTATGGCAAATGAAATTGGTATACCTTTTGCTGGAGTGCAGGTCCTGTGTGGTGGGGCTAGTGGTGTGGCCAGTGAAGTATGGGTACAGTCTGCTGGAGTCGGTCCTACGTTTTGTGTCACTGGTTGTACAGCCAATATAAGTGGGGTGTTGTCTGATTTCTCCGGCACCACCACGTTTTTCAAGGACTTTGCTGGTGCTCCTTCAGGTTCGGCAATCACCCTCTTCCTTTTTGATGTCTGATGCACAAGAACAGCATTTGAGTGGAAAAACATGGTATGATGACAGATGGAATATGTATTGATAATGGATGGGCATGGCATCTCGACATATATGATGAGTAAACTAAGCAGATGGCGGTGCAACAAAGTAGAAGAAATGCAAGACAACATATGCAAGATACCCGCAATCAATAAAACATTGCCAAATTAGAACAGGCACCTTGATGGGTGAACAGGACAGGCCATCTGCCTTGACTCCTCGAGGTTAGAATAGTCATTAGGATCATATTCTGAACAAGAATCAACAGGTGGGGAGCGTATGAGTTTCATTGCATCCAGAATGGCACTCAATGCCTTGGTGCCAATTTTGTAAGTCATTGCAGTGTTTAGCTTCAAGAGTGGACTGCTGCTAGTGCGACACAAAGCAGCTACACAGATCATAGTGTAGATATAACGGGAAAACCTTAAGCATCAGAGTAAAATCAGCAAAGTGGAACTTGCTGGAATATATGTGCTAGTATTGCCGGTACGGCTAGAAAGGCTTCGGATACCAGCTCTCTTCAAGTGAAGGTGCGGTACTGTTAATATCAGTGTAACTCTCAAAGGCGACACAGCTCCCCGCATTTCCTTGCTATTCTTATAGGATTCAAGTGGGCAGGCCACTACAAATCCTATTCCTATGTTTACAAGATCCTACGAATCAAAGAGGCTCAAAGTGTCCATCACAACCGACCGTATAGACCTCTACACTGCAAATGTCCCTGCTCATCTTCAGTACAAGGAACATACTGTACTACTATCATACTCCCTCCATTCCAAAATATAAGTCTTGGTAGAGATTTCCACTATGGATCACATACAGATGTATCCAGATACATTTTAGAGTGTAGATTCACTCATTTTGCTCCATATGTAGTCCATGGTGGAATCTATACAAAGACTTGTATTTAGGAACGGAGAGAGTACATATTAAAGAAGAACGGAAGAGGAACATGGTAAAGAAGAGCAAGCAGATTTTGGATAATAAAATGTTGGTTGCGCAGTGCCCACACATGATGAACCAGAGCGCATTAAGAATGCAACTCCCAGCTGTCTCTCGACCATTTCAAGCAGTTGGATGAAGATCCTGCGTCTCCTAACCCTTCTTCTTCCTCATCTCTGATTATTCCCATACAGAACACCGCACAGGCCGCCGGCCGAACCACCGACCCCCACCGCCTGTGTTCCTCCACCACCCCCACCCCCACCCCCGCCCCAACCCCCACCCGCGTCGAGTTTTCTTCGTTCGACGAGGCCCCACAACCACCCGAGCCCCTTTGATCGCACCGGCGAACTCCGGCGAGCTCTGAAAAATCGACTGACCCTTTTTGAAATTTAGTCTACTGTGATTTAACTAGTGTGGAATATAAAAGGGGAAAACCATAAGCATTGGGAGTATAGTGTTGAGCGTGCCATGGCAGATCTGAAGGTGCAAACCAGACAAAGGCAACTTCGCAACCAAGACAAGAAATCAGAGTAAAACAGTGGCGATCTATTTTCTTGCTGCGATAAATAAGTTGAGCAGATACGAAAGAGTATCGCCTCTGGTGCGGCGCCGTGTACGCATCTGCTGAGGATTTGACGGTGCTGCGGTAGCGATGGCTGTCGGCGGCATGGAAGCAGATCTAGGAGGGTAGACGGTGGCGGTGGGCGCAGTGGACGAGACGGTCATAGGAGCGGCGCCGGCAAAGTGGACGACGGCGGGGATGAAGCGAGAGGACGGGATGCAAGGATCCCGGTCCCAAGCCGTGGATGAGAGAGGTCGATCTCTTGTAATGGACGGCGGCGTCAGGGTATCAGCTCCGGCATGGTGGAGGAGGACGGCGGTGGATGGGGTGGCGGACGGGGGCGGACGGAGGAGGGTGGGGTGGAGAGGGTGTTTTGGCGCCCACGGAGTACGAATCGGGAAAAGGGAGGTAGAGAGGAAGGGGGGAACCATGTATTTAGGGCGCGCTTGTCTCAAATGTGAGGAAGTTTACAAACTTAGCCCCCGTTTCAAATTTCTACTACATCACATCAACATTAGTCGGTTGGGGATAGGACGGTAATCTCACATACACCGAATATTTGCCGACGAGAGTTTGTTTTTGGCGCCCACCGTGTATGAATATGAATCGGGGAGGGAGTCGATTTCGGTCGAGGACACACTGTGTTTTGGCGCCCATCGTATATGAATCCAAGTGAGAGGCGGTTACGTCACATTTGGGTGAAATTACAAACCTACCCCTATCGAAACCTATAGAAATCCAGCAGATAGGCTTTGCGTGGCAGCGATATGCAGTAGTGATTTCCATCTCGTAGATTTTGGTTTCGGGCAGTTACTGCGACTTTCCCCGCTTCGCTCAAATTTTGCAGAGTGCACGTTTACCGTGCCAACTCAATTCGAATCCCGTTTGTATTCTATTTTTTCGGGCGGGATCCATTTTCAATTGGAATTACATTCTATATACATCATTTTTTATATATACTTTCAAAAGCACAACAAAGAATTCTGCTCCTTTATATGTATAATATGATTTACAAATACAACGATCTCGAAATCTTAAGGTTGAATTCGAAAAAATTTAACCAAATTATGTTCTACTAAAATGTATGGATCAGTAATATCTACATATTAAATAACATAGATGTGCGTGAATTCATATGAGTATGCATGTTTGATAGATCAATTTTGGTTCGAGTATGGATTACATGTATCATCATCTCGAATTCAAATATTTGAATCCCTTTTTTGTTCACTCCTTTCACGCCCATCTCTCTCGCATGCATGCTCCTTCAGGTAGCTATCACTCTCTTTTCTCCAGCTCACCCGCACGCTCACTTCATGTTTCTCCTATCCTCGCAAACATGGTCTCTCGACGTCTCCCTTGAGAAGTGTCACACTCTCCCTATCATTATACATTACACGGTTTTCATTATCTCTCACGTCTCTACTGTTCTCTGGTATCACTCGGTACCTAAGCTTTCTTTTTCACCGCCACACACACAGTCTCCACTCGTCTTTCACTTTGTCTTTCTCTCTATGGGATTCTCTCACACACCCTATATGTCTCTACATATGACTCATACCACTAAAATTACTCTCTCTCTCTCTCTCTCTCTCTCCTGTAGACACAACATTTGTTGCGGTCTCCTTTTCGTCTCCATCCCAGACTGACATTATTCATTTGTTTACCGATCAGACAACCCCGACTACCGTCTCCTCTCTCTCTCTCACAGACACACACACACAACTCCTGCTTCCACTCCCCTTCCCGACTACCGTCTCTCTCTCTCTCACACACAAAACTCTCGCTTTCGCACCCCGACTCGTATTTCTCTCACAAACATTTATCGACTAGCTAGCCTCTAGATAGGTTTATACACCCGCACACTCGTGCTTCCACCATCGCATACATGTCTCTCTCCCGCTCCTTGTATCTATGTAGATTTTTCTTCCCTTCTTGAGACACGCCCTCTCGATCGTGCACACACACACTATCGCCTCATTTTAAGCTGATACCTATCGCACACACACTCCTTGTGTCTTTGTCACACATGCACTCCGTCCTCCTCCACTCTCCCTCTCTCTCACACACACATGGGCTTTTTGCAACAACTAGCAAGATGCCCATGCGTTGCACGGAACATCAAGATGCATTTGTATGAGTAGTTTATCTTGTGGGGGAAAAGGATGAACGAAGGAAGGCCTTATTTGCAAATGTGGAGAGGGGTGTGGGTATCTTTTTGCAAAATTGCCATAGTTTCCTTCCTATCCGTCAGATATAGATCGGACGGCCTATATTGCAGGATGGCAGGCACACGATCATCACCGACAATGCTTTTTATAAGAGTAGGGATAAAAAATAGAGTTGGTGATGATGGTGGGCCTGCCATCCTGCAATGTAGGTCGTCCGATTTATATCTGACGGATAGGAAGGAAAATATGGCAATTTACCCGCACTCTTCACCACATTTGCAGATAAGGCCTTCCCTCGTTCATCCTTTTCTCCCACAAGATCTTGATGTTCCGTGCAACGCACGGGCATCTTGCTAGTAAGAGTAGAAATTAGACATATACCACTTCTCGAATCTTGAAACCAACAACATTCCTCCCTTATCTCATCAAAACCGCCAAAGGAATATATTTTGAGTGAAACATAACATATTTTTAGTGATATACGTATTTCAAAACTAGACTTTTTTTCTATCAAATCGGTGAATATGTATTAATCTATTTTGATCATGTGGGAACACATTGGCACATTGCTAGTAGTTATTATAATTTTTTGGACACCAGACAAATGGTGGAGTACATATACGAACAGAAGAGGCGCACGCACGCAGTCGGCCTCTCGCTGTCTCGCACACATGAGTGTTACGTAAAGGCGACGTTAACAAATAAACCCTAAAACCCTAGGTGCATGATTGCTGCATTCGCGGGTACCGGGTACGTGGTGGAGCACCTTTGTAGGAATAGTCAGCTGAGCACGCCTCCTCGCCGCGTAATTGCTTTGACACGGACGCGACCTCTCATAGCGCAGGAATTGAACAGGCGCGTCGGCCAAGAGGGCCGCACTTGCTGCAGGCCCAGCTGAGCATGCCTCCTCGTCGTGTGCAACCAGCTTAAGACTGCCCCACATGCCTTCATTGAATCTACGCGTGTGCCGGCAACACGTCCTTCTGCGAGCCGACAGGCATTTTAGAACACAAAAAATGACTAAAATATAATTAATTTACGCATGGTCTTGACTTGTTGTGCTCACACTGGTAGCAGGAACTAGTAGAGGATTTTCTTTATTTATAACTCTCCTCGCATTTTTTTGGCTTTGAATTGAATCACGGTTGTGGACATTATGTATGAATGTGCAGATATCTGTGAACATGAGTTTGATGTGGAAGTTGAACTTGGAATGTCGGGCTTGCGCGTGAACTATACCATGTCCAATGCTTCGTCTATTATTGTTTGGAAAGTAATTGCTGTTATTACATGACCCGAAAAAATACATTTTGTGCCACATCAGTAGATGCACGGACATCACAACAGGCATGCTGACTGGATAAACATTTGAACCTAGCTATTATGAAGGAAATTTTGTATTGACAACAGTTTTAGATAGCAGGAGATGCCTAGCATGCTCTACCTCTGCTAGCTTATTTCTGGCTTCTTCCATCTCTTCTTTGGCTTGGGTGAAGAGAGCATCTGATTGCTCTTTTCGCTTCTTCAGGAACTCAGCTACATTCTCAAGGGCTGCTGCACGCTTTCTTTCAGCCTTTACTAATGCCACGAGGACACGAACAGCTGACGACTCCACCTGGCTTGTGTGTAATCCAGCATCATCTGGGAATTTGCACCTTGTGTCTAATCCAGCATCATTAGGGAACTGGCACCTTGTGTGTAATCCAGCCTCATTTTGGAAACATGATCTCGAGGTTGACCATACTTCCCTCCTCGCAGGAACTGCATCCTGACATGAAGTTACTTCTTTTTTAGATCAATACTCAGAGCAACCCAGATCCATTTAGTAGAAGCCAGATAAACAGAACTCGGAGAAGTGAATTCAAAAGGAAAAAATAAAACAGACTACAAGGTGAGAACACCCACTTCCTACATCAAGCTAAAAACGAAAGCATTAGGACGATTAAGACTCTTCTTATTACACATCGAAGAACACCACGCTTAAGAGAAACAGAAACTACAACATATACACATCGAAGAACACGAGGCTACACGAAAGTAATTGAAAGGGTGTTACTTACCAAAGCTCGTTTTACAGGTTCGGTGCAGCTCCTCTTTAACTTGCCACGCTCCTTGAAGATGTCCCGAATATCCCGTGTTTGGTCTTCATTGCTCCTCTGCATGTTCGCACTCATGGTTTTAAAATCTCAACATGGCAAGAAAAATATACTACTAGTAATACTCGCGCATCTTGTGGGCAACATTAAAGCACTCGTCTGCCATGTTAGAGCATCTCCAACAGAATCGCAATGCGCGGCGCTTTAAAAATCTCAACATGCTATCTCTACTCTCTTCTCTACTGTTATATTTATTTTATCTTTTATATTTATCTACTTCCTTTACTGTCTACTTTTTTCTCTATACTTTTTTTCTTGCAATATAGGTCGTCCGATTTATATCTGACAGATAGGAAGGAAACAAATGGGAATTTTGCAAAAAGATACCCATACCCCTCTCCAGATTTGCAAATAAGGCCTTCCCTCGTTCATCCTTTTCTCCCACAAGATAAACTACTCATACAAATGCATCTTGATGCGTGCAACGCATGGGCATCTTGCTAGTTCTAAAAACCTTTCCATCATTTGCCACACTACTAGTTGCAGATGAAAAACCTACCCAAGCACAGCGCGATACAGGAGCGACGCACAATTACAAGCTGATATTCTGTTGGACAATGGAGGCTATAACCAATTACTTTTACGGGAACAATAGCACCCAGGAAATTTGAAGGGTAGGTATGAACAAAATTGGAACTGCACATGTACTGCTAAGTGATTCAATACACACATTACCAATCGAGGAGGAGAACGATGGTCGCGGCGGCCTCTGTGAGTCATGGTCGGCAACGGGAGTCAGTTCATTGTCCACGACGGTGGTACTTCTGCGCTTGGCGTCGGCTTCCGGGAAGCAGATCCGAGACCGTGGAAGACGATGCCGGGGAAGAGGCTCCGTGTACGACGACGACGGTGGACCGGCTCCAGTGCGGCGTACGAGGTCGTCGATGAGGCAGATGCGCTGCGGTGGACGAGTGCGCCGATGTAAAGGGGAGGAGCACGAAGGCTGCGGTGCCGTGGAGAAGTCTATTTTGCGGTGGGGATAGAAAATGGGGAGTATTCAGGTGTACTACTCTGGGTGCCGGGGTGGGGTTGGCTGGGTAGGGTGAACCTGAAGTTACGAAAACAGCCCCCTACCAAGCGTCATCCGTAGGCCTGTTCCGAAGGCTATGATGGTAACTTCCCACTGCTCGAATCAGGGTCGCGGGAGATTTTCCCGCCGACCTCAAAATTTTGTGACACTGGACTCCCCGTGTGGCGTGTTGAGTGATTCGGCTAAGCAACTAGCGAGTAGTAGTAGTAAACTCTGCATATTAGGTTTGACCGAAGTCAAACTTCCTAAAGTTTGACCAAGTTTATAGAAAAATATAAACATTTACCATAACAAATATGTATGATGTGAAAGTACATTCAATAATGAATCTAATGGTATTTATTTGTTATTGTATATGTTAATATTTTTTGTTATAAGCTTTCTGAGAGTTTACAAAACTTGACTTTGACCAATGCTAATACGCGGACTTAAATAAAAACAGAGGGAGTACACATTTGTTTTCTTAGTTTGTAGTGAACTAATCATTTGTTGAAATTGTGAAATAAATATATTAGGCTATTGACTTCGAATGTAATGGTCTATACAATTCAATAGTTACAATCATTGTCGAATCCAAGATGTATACAAGGTCTATAGTACTTCACAACATGCTCAAACTCACATAATCCCAGTCAAATGAGAATCTAAATGCATTTCATAGTTATTACTTTGTAGGATGCAACAAAAACAACCATAACTCTACATCAGCCATTATAGAAGCAACATTTTGACATATCTCAATGTGTGAATGAAACGTGCAGAGAGAGCTTTTGAAGATGGAGCAGATAGGGCGGGAAAGATTGTATGTATGTGGACGAGAGAGTTGGAGACAAACCTAACGAGACAGAGAGAGAGAGAGATAGAGAGAGAAAGAGAGAGGAAGAAGTTAGGTTTGTGAGAAATACGGATACATGTAATATACATGAGATGTGTGTGCATCTGGATTCTGTATACGTGGAAGGAGAAGAGACAACATGTTTGATGAGAGAGCTGGAAAAACATGGACGAGAGGGGAAGGATCTCGTGGGTTGAGCGATTGAAAATTTTGTGCGGGGGAGAGAGGGATTGGTAATTTTGTGCAAGAGAGAGAGGGTGGGGGGAGGAGTCAGTCAGCCGTCGTCACATCACCCTGCTTCCAAATGACCCCGCATTCTCTAGCACGGTGTGGTCGCCGTCTTCGATTTGATCAATGCCCTCTTTAAAGATTGAGGTGTTGTGCATGTTGGGGTGCAAAGAAGCACAAGCGAGAGTGGTCGCCGTATAACCTTGGATGGGGATGAATTGTGTGCTCGGGGGAGTGTGTGTGTGTGTGTGGTGTGCTGCGTGTGTCTCTGTGTGTGTGTGTGTGTGTGTGTGTGTGTGTGTCAGATATTGAGGGAAAACAAACCTAAGGAGAGAAATGGGTATTCACGAAGAGATGTGCGGGCCTTGAGGTGGGCAGGGGCCGGGTGAGGGTGTCAAAATGTGCGCGTTGATGCATGTGTTGCATGCGACCGTGCGAGGGACGGACGAATCGAGAGAGATGGTTGTTGTGTTATGGATGCTCCTATCTCTATCTCTCTCTCTCTCCCTCTCTCTCTCACTCTCTCTCACACACACACAAGTAAGGCCCTGTTTGGTTCCAAATAAGTCACCAACTTATAAGTCGAAAAGTGCAAAAAAGTGACTTATTTTGCCAAACGGACCCAACTTATAAGTCATAAGTTGCTCCACCCCAACTTAAAACTTATAAGTCACCCCTTTTTACGTGGGTCCCATCACCGTTACATATAAAAACAAGGTGGGAAGGTGTGGTCAGGTGACTTATAAGTCAGATGACAACCAAACAGGCGTGACTTATAAGTCAATGATTTTAAGTCACCTGACTTATACGTCAGGTGACTCATTGGAACCAAACAGGCCCTAAACTAGAAAACGTTCTCTCATGTGTACACAACGTATCGGCATCTGTCTATGTCTCACTCATGCATGATCATTTGCACATTCACACCTCTCTATGTCTGTATCACACGCACACCGTCTCCACATTGCCCTTCTACCACAACACACATATGGACAAATACACACGTTCTCTCTCAGTCACACACACAAAATCAGTATTAAAAAAACTAGGGCACACCTAAAACATCCAAATCCAAATAAACACGAACTGGAGCTAAATTCAAATATATGGAAATATTGCAACATCAAGAACTTTCATAGGAAAAAAAGTTGAGTAGTATTCGAGGATTGTTTTCACACACACAAAAAGGTTCGGTGGATGTCCTTCGAGCGCGACACGGTAACGCACCGTTTGATCGACCGCGCGGCCGCGGTTCACGTGCTTGCACAGGATTCTGTATCGTGGCTGTGGTACTAACTATAAAAGCGCTGCCTAAGTCTAATGTTTACGTGTACTAGTATGGTTTTCTTTTAAGTTTGACCAACCTTATCTTTATCTTTACTACTATATAGTGTATGAGTTTTGAAATTTTGAATCCTAAGCCTAAGAAGCAACTTGAGCCATTGATGAAGGTCAATCCTATGGCTCAGAGTGAAGGGATTCACATCTACAGTACCAGTGTATCATCTCGCTTTGTTCCTGAAAATTCTAGGCCCTCCCAAGGCATTCACTGTAGGTCACATGGACGACAGTACTTGCAATACCTTGTGTAGGCAGAACGATGGCTCTAGAAGCTGAAATAAGATCAATATTTTAATGGATGAGCAGGTGATTCCGTCTGCCTGTCCCAAAGGCTTCATGGGATTTACTAGGCCGAACTGTACATGATATGGCAGAATTAGCAGCTCATTACAAGTAGCCTTGTGATTAGAGCATAAACTAGCTTCAAATGCATCCTTTTCTCAAATTTTTGTGCATGGTAATTAATGATGCAAAGGCCATGGTCCAACCTTTTTTCTAAAAAGAAATACATAAAAAAATTCTGGGAACAAATGTAACTACGAGAGATTATCCCATTAAGGTGCATCGGAACCCCATTGTAGTACTGGTTAATGGAATTATCTCATTATAATAATTATCACAAGAGCTTTACATACACACACAAAAAGACGGCTGATTCCTTAGACTTTCCATCGAAACACATAAATTAAAACTTTGCACGTGCTATGCACGTACCAACTTACTAGTATATATAAAACTAAAGTAAGCTCCCACACGCGCACTCATCAATATGCCGCCACCGCCGTAGCGCATGTCAGCGCCCGCCTGCTCCGGCCAACAATTTCTCGCCCATCATCGTCGTGTCGCCGCCATCCTGTGCCATGAAGCCGAAGGCTCGCCCGCTCACATCGTCTGTAGTCCCTCCTCAAGCAGCTGGTGGAGCCGCGTCTATGCACGCAGCGTACAAAGAGGAGGACGAACGCATGCTCCAGCACGCCGGCGAGGAGGAAGTATCGTGTCATTGTTGTCTCCGGCCGTGCGGAGGAGGCGCGCATGGTGGCTATCGCAGCAGAAGTCAGTCACGCGCGCGTTGAGCCCGCAAACCGGGTGCGGACGCAGAATCTACCTTTGATACCTTGAATGCCACGTGGATCCTGCAATCTGAAGGAGCAATTTGGGTCAGTCGACTCATGTGAGCCGTTTGATGCAACATGGATGGCTAGAAGGGCTTCTTCCACCTCCTCTGTCATCTTCTTCCTTCGCTCCGTAGAACTTCTTTCACAAATCGACTGACCTAAATTATACTACTAGTACGAACGTATTAAGTACAGTAGGAACACGAAGATACGAGCAGTAGTACCAACTGCAAGAAGAACAGTAGTAAGACATAGTACTTGTACTACTGTACGTACTAAAGAGTTCAAATAACGAGAAAGAACATAAACATAGTTCTGCTGGGGCCTCAGCACAACACACCATTGAAAATAAACTAAGCAACTAGTCCGCTTGACACTGCAGTAGAACCAGCATGAGCGACGGCACTGCCACCTACTCGGAGTCCGAGTCCACGTCCTCGACTTCGTCCACGTCCTCGACTTCGTCCTCGTCCCTCTTCCTCTTCCTCTTCGCCGATGCTTCTTTGCTTGAACCGGACACTAGGCTCTGCTTCTTCATCCAACCCTTGTAGATATTTAAACAAAGGTAGGCATCCATTGCTGCGTACAGGACATGATCTTCATCTAATGTCTTCGACTCCCATGCATGATGAAACTCGTGATGAGGTTTCTTCAGTTTAGCATACGAAGGATCAATCATGGATGCTGCCAGGGTCAGCATTGAAGGTTGAGAGGAGGACACCAGGCTTGCCTTCTGGAGATCGAAGGGCTGGCCTACAACGAGACCTATCCGACGCAGGACATCCCTATCGTTCTTAAAGCCTACAGTAACGAATTTCACTGTTTTGTCCTTGAGGAAGTTCTTAAAATCCTGGCACTCAACGTCGGCATGGCATATGTGGTAGACCAAGCAAACGTTATGTACGCAAATCTGGATCATGGCAGGCTTCTTCCTCTCTTCGTCCTTTAGATCCTTCTCTTGTCCCAGGACTGTGGTGTACTTAACATCTAGCCCAGCGACCCACTCATCCGTTGAACTTTTGAACATGCATAGGAAGCGAGCAAGCCATGCTTTCACCGTCTCGGATCCACGTGTGTAGATGACGATGAGCTGATCGCCGGTGATGGTTCTAACCTGGTACTCAGCGGCGACCATGGAGATTTGGGAGGCCATGGATTTTGGAGGAGAGTTAGGAGAAGTTGAACTGTTGTACCCCGCAAAAAAAACTGGGAGCGAACTAATGTGAAAGGACAGAACGACTGGGAGCGAACTGTTGTAAGGTAGAAGACGGGGACGAGTAGGGCGTGCGAACGGCATGGGGTTGCTGGCTTGCCTAGTGGATAAACGGCTACAAGCCCCCAAAGAGTTCTCAAGAACTATGCGGGACTCACTAGATGTCATGTCTACTAGACCCATATCGTAGGCCTGACGGTATAGCTTCTGCCTGTTCGCACACCATGCCGGCGCGTGGATGTAACTTCACTTAATTCCATCAAACGTCGCGCCTCCCACGACCTTCGCCTCCCTCGCGTGGTCGCGCCCTTTGAGACATCGACCGGCTATAAATGAGCATTTTTTTGCCTTTTTTTAGACAAGCAATTTTTTTGCCTACTCTGCATGCATGATACTCCCTCTGGTCCTTTTTACTCCCGTCAACCGTTTGCAAAGTGTTTGACCAAATTTATACTTTTTTTGAACACCACCTTATATTAATTAACTAGCCACACTAGTACACTCATTCGATACAATATTCACCACACAGGGCGGTATGTTATTTACAAGAATACCATCTAATCTATTGTCAAAGATATACTTAGCGATTAAGTGTGCCACCTTATTGGCCAAACGGCTAATCTTTGACAATTGAAGATTGTTGATCAACTTCGAGATGCTCAATGCTTTCATCTTCAGGTCACGCATAGCAGACCTGTCATAGTCCCCCGATGCAAGAGACGCTACCACAAAAGCGCAATCAGTCTCTAAAATTACAGGATTATGAAGAGAAATACCTATGTAGAGACCGGCAATGCAAGCCCTAAGCTCCGCTTCCTCCACGCTTTGATAGGCATCAATGAAATCCCACGACCAAATTTATACTAAAAATATCAATATCTACAATACTGATTATAATGAGTATAAGAACGACATTTTATAATGAGTGTAAAAATATTGATTTGACATTGTGAATGTTGACACATTTTTCTATAAGTCTGGTGAAAGTAGAGGTACATTGACTTCAGACAAAACTTAAATGCACAATGCAGACTAGTTCCTCCGTCCAGGTGTGTGCCATGTCCTATCTTGTCATCACAACAAGGTTAGCTATTAGAGTACCACTACCTCCCTTCTAGTTTAAAGGGCTCGATTCAAAAATTTCACCTACTCTTAGCAAGATAGTAGAGGCGGTGGAATAGTTTTTGAAGTCTGCAAAAGTACTCAACTAGTGCTGTCGTTCTTCACAAAAAAATGTGTTTACCAATGCATGCATGAACACTAGTTACTCTAACCCCCCTCTCTTCTTTAATTCTTTGCCACATCAGTAAGTTTGCTATTCCCGTGTGCATGATACCAGCTAAGATACCACCATTATGGCCAGCCTTAATCATCGCAAGCAATAATTTAGTGCACCTTGAAATATGAACATGTGTGGGGCGTGTATGTTTTTAATGACTTGAGACTATACCTAGCCTGGCATGCAAGATGACTTATTATGCACCGTTCCCCATACCTGTAGGAAGCCCGTTCGTCTCCAAATCTTTTCCTCTCCATGTGTGGAAACAATATGCCTGCCAAACTCTCCTTCTCCCTCCGGTGGTCCCACCACTCCACCCCGTGTGAAAAAATCTGCATGCATGACTCTCCTCCCCCATGATCGTCCAATCCATTGTGACCGCAATATTTCCACCCCTTCGCTCCCCCGTAATTTACTCCAACAAATATGTGCACGTAGATGTTACTTAACTGCAGGTGCATTGGGTCACTAACATATGGGCCCAATAGGGGTCTGGCCCACATGTCAATGACACAACTAGACCTGCAGTTAAGTCAGTGCAACTCAGTCCATATCTTACGTAGGTGTGCCATTGCTCGCTATAAATATTGCGCCTCCCACAACATTGCGATCTCCTCCCCCTCACGTTCACGTTCATCGCTATCTCCTCCCCCTCCCTCTCACATCGATCCTCCAGCGACTCCGGCATGGTGAACGGGTAGCACATCTCGTACTTGATGTTCTCCGCCAAGGGCCAGCAGTGACCGTTGCACGCATCCATGAGGTGATGCACCATGTCCGCCAGCGAGCCACAAAACGGCATCGGGAACTCATAGCAGTGGACGAAGGGCTCCTTGGAGGCATCGACCAGGCTGTCCATGAAACAGGAGTGGCTGTAGGGGACGTTGCGCCAGTTGAATATATGAGCAAGTTACTACAAGATTTAATCCAAATAAGCAAAAAATAAATCATGAATTCTACCACGATTTCGAACAGGAAGGACAGAAACACATACGGTGCAACGGGAGCAGCACCGTTGGCGTTGAGGTTGTCGCCCATGTCCAAACACCACGTAGACACGGTCTTTGAGAATGGTTCGTAGTCGTTCCACGCTCGGGCATTGAAGTTTGTAACTATTTTAGATTAGAATATACTACTCCTCTGGTGCTAGTAGTAGAGCAGAGTCCTACTCTACTACTCTACTCAAGCAAGTTAGGGCATAGCACTATAGGGAGTACCAGTATTGTGATCACTCAAGCAAGTTGTCTGGCATCGACATGACCCTACGCTGCTGGTATGTGTCTCGTAAGTCAAGCGGCGTGCCGTAGTCATCATCACCTGTTCACTTCCCGCAGCACATATTCGCTTCTCCATCTTTGTCCGCACATAATCTCGTCCAATCTTCCATCCCCGCTAAGGCGCCTCCCCCCCTCGTCCGAAACCCAAGCACTAACAATGGCAGAACCGAGCAGCGTCCGCCGAAAGAGTGGCTGGAATTCGCTCCCCACAGAGGTAATCAAGCTCATTGTTTCGCTTGTGGACAATCTTAGTACCATGCCGCTCGCCGCGTGCTCGTCGGGGCTGTACCGTCTACTCAAAGCCCTCAGGCCGGAGCTTTTTAAGCCAGCTCCTTGCTTGCTGATGCCGCCTGATCTTCAGAAATGGCGTGTCACGCAGCATAACGATCATAGGGTGGCGAGCATCAACCCCCTTGACTGTGATCCGGTCCCCGTCAGCCTCAACTACATTAACGGTATGTACTGGGTCGGCATGAACATGTCTTGGATGGTGCTCGTCGATGGTCGCGGCAGCTGGATGCTCGTGGAGGTCTACACCCGGCGATTGATCCCCCTTCCTTCGATTAACACTGCACTGCTTTCGCACCGCGGCCCAGAATACTCGGAATCTTACATTAGCCAACACGATACCAAGTTTGATTTGCTCAAGGTTGTAATCTGCCAAGTGCCCACAAGATCTGTGAATTATAAAGACTTTAGGCTAATTGCGTTCTTCAACCGCGGTCTCGCCTATCTGACAGGTCACTGCGGTAAGTGGATAAATTTGCATGTCCATTGCTGGATCATACATCCTCCATGGTTCTCTGATGCCATTGAACACAAGGGCTTCATTTACGCTGTCGACTCCTTCTATGGCTGGACGTATTGCTGGCCTACTCCAGTCATCGCTACAAACGGTTGTTAGAGCAATATGTTACTTTCCTATGATATCATGATGGCTTGCTTATATTACTGTCAACATTTGCTGAAAAAATATTCATGCTCATAACATGCTGTTCTTAAGATTAACTAAATCAAGAGCCCTTTTTATTTGACTCCAACTTGATATGATGTTGTAGGCCGCCTGGTGTCCCTACTCTTCCTAATACCAGAACCATTCAAACAAAAGCGGCATGGCAGTTGCAGGTGGTTCCTGAGTCGATCAGATGACGGCGAAAGATTGATGATTGTTCGTAGGCACCGGACGTGTTGTTTCGCGGGATACAATCATAGTCACTGCAAGGTCTTTGAGCAGGATCCCAGCTTCTCTGGGCCTTCAGGAATTTTTGACTGGAGGCTGGTAAGTAGCCTTGGTACACGCTCTCTGTTTGTCGGACTGAATTATCTGATTAACCAGGAGATAACCGACGGCAAGGATCATGATGCACTACTAGGAAAAGGGCTATAGATGGAAATGACACTAATGGCGCACCAAACATGTGGCGCACCATGTGTTGGTGCGCCATTAGTGTCCAAATACTAATGGCGCACCACATCCACGGTGCGCCATTAGTAACAAATTTTTGTTCATTTTTTTTCAAAACTAGTAATGGCGCACCGTGGGAGTGGTGCGCCATTACTAGTTAACTAGTAATGGCGCACCACATCCACGGTGCGCCACTAGTAAATTATTTTCAAAAAGAATTTCCAAATTTTTTTATTTATTTTTTCAAAACTAGTAATGGCGCACCAGTAGACAGTGCGCCATTACTAGTTAAAACTAGTAATGGCGCACTGTCAACTGGTGCGCCATTACTAAGTTTTTTTAAAAAAAATCAGAATTTGTTTTATTGTTTTTTCAAAACTACTAATGGCGCACCGTGGGTGTGGTGCGCCATTACTAGTTTAACTAGTAATGGCGCACCACCCCCATGGTGCGCCATTACTAACTTGGCCCAAAACGTACCGAATGCACCCTCCCCCCCCCCACCCGTGGACCGCCTTTTCAGTTTTAAAAAAATAAAAGAAAATGATGGAAATGACAAAAAAATAAAAGAAAATAAGTTTCCTATGTGATATGTGGTCTAGTTGTTGGGAAAATTTACAAATATGAATTTCGACTTTATTTGCAAAATCTCTCTGAAATATGTAAAATGGGCATAACTTTTGCATACGAACTCGGATTAAAAAGTTTTTTATATGAAAAATCATCTACTCAAAAAGTTACATCCAATTTAACCGAAGGAACCCCGTTAAACATTTTCAAAATTCCCAAAAACCTAACAGAAAAAAGTTATAGGGCTTTTAAGATCCGGAGGGAAAAAATTCAAAAAATTTCAAACTTACAAGTGGCGCACCGTTTGCTAGGTGCGCCACTAGTAACAGAAAAAAATTGGTTTCAAAAAAAAATTGAATTATTTTTCAAAATATGATACGTAATATGACCGGGAAGTTTGAAATATTTTTTCAAAATTTCATCATACTCATGAACATGAACAAAGTCCTAGACATCAGCAAGGTTTAATAGGATTGATATGATAGATATATCAACAAGTGCATGTGAAGTGAGGTGGTGCTGGGGTAGGATAGAACTATGAAGTTAAGCGTGCTTGGGCTAGAGTAGTGTGAGGATGGGTGACCTTCCGGGAAGTTTGACCACAGAGTACGATTTGACCTAAGATTAGTCATATTGACTCGAGATTAAGCCATAGCGACCCGAGATTAAGAAAAAAAATTGAATTTTTGAAAAAAAAATTGAAAAAAAATATTACTAATGGCACACTTCTATGTGGTGCGCCATTACTAAGTCAGATAGTAATGGCGCACCTCTAGGCATACTAATGGCGCACCAGTAGTGCGCCATTAGTACGCAAAACTGGTGCGTCATTAGTAGGCATTTTCCTAGTAGTGATGGCAGCACGGTTTCGTTCATCAGGCAAAACTGTGTGTACACAGCGTACCATGCGTCTCTGCATGCACCATACCCTGATATGTGCCGCCACGCTCTGCAGCCCAAAGTAGGAGAGAGGGTCGCAAGTATCAGACTTCGACCTGCTGGCTGGAGTTTCTCTGTCAGGCACCCATCTGGTCCAAGTCGTTAGCCAATCTCCATAGCTTAATAAATAGTAACGTCTAACTAAGCCACTTAGTTAGATGCGTACACTTGGTGTAGTACGATCTTTATTTAGTTTGATGCATACACTTGTTCTTTTTGGTAGCCCTTTTGTAATGATGGCTGATGTTTGGTTTGGAAGAGAGAGCTGCCTCTTCACTCTTCTGGCCTGCTTACTGCTTCTGTTGCACCCCCAGCCCTGGTTGCTGCTGCTGTTGTTTTCAATGTACAATCAGTAGTATATTTCGTCTGTTGCTTGAATAAATGTTTTGTTAGAACGACAAACACAATGTTTTGGAATTCGTTGCACGGTTCGATCCTTTAGTGCCCCGTACCGTACGTAGCACATACTATTTTTCGTACAGAACACATTTTCCACTTGTTGATAACATGCAGCCCACTGATGAAGGCCCAATAGAGAAGCCCATAATTAACTAGAAGTGAGGCTCTCGCATGAATCCGGCCCAGGTACATGCTCATGGTCCCCTAAACATAAATAAATAAATAAATAAATAAATAAAGCTAAATGCTCATGCACCTGTTCTTTGGGAAATAGGTAGCCCAATATTTCTTTTTGAAGAATACCCAAGCTAGGCCTATTTGTTTTCTCCGAATTACTGGGCTGCAAATCTTTCAAGACGAGGAGGGATGCATTCCGGACTGGCTTAAGAGTATGGTCAATGTCTGTTAAAAGTAATATCAAAAGGGGCTGAAAATTCCAAAAAATTATAGCAAATGGGATATAAGTTTCTTTTTTTGTTTTTGTTCTTCACTGATATCTTATACATATTTCATTGGATTTAACATGACATAGTACTAATTTGGCTATTAATTTTTGGATTAAGAATATTTCGTCCCCCAGCAAAAATTTGCGAATTTTCAAAATTTCCCACATATTTAGTTAATTTTTTGACCCTGGTACTGACCAGAAAATGGCCAGCAATTCTAAAAATGGAAAATGGGCTGCAATAAATTCCATATGAATTAGAAAATGCGTAAAATTATAAAAATAATAGCAAATGGGTTGTACACGCCATAGATTTCGAGGCTGACTTGTTTACGCAAGGCTTTGTCAGTGAACACACGATTCTAGCAGCAGTGACTATTGGATGTCCAACCAACGGCCGACGTGCTTCTTCAATCACTGATCTTCCTTCTCCAACCGCCTAAACTAGCGCCGACGGGACTGCCTGCTCCCTCCTCTTGTGGCCCGCTATGATGCCACGCAGGCTTCCCCGGCCCACCCTACTCCCTCCACTGGCCTGGCCGCATGCAATCAACTGCCTCCTTATTACGCGGAAAAAATGATTCCTCCCACTGACATATGGGGCGCACCGGTTGGGAGGCTGACCTGTGGGCCTATTAAGTTGATGCGTACGTAGGGCTTGTCAACTTAGTCAACAAACGATTCTACCAGCAGTAACCGTTGGATTTGAATCGAACAGTCCTGCTGCTTCTTCAATCGCTGCTCTTCTTGCACCAACCGCCCAAACCAGCGCCGGGGAGACCGCCTGCTCCTGCCTCCAGTGGCCGGCTATGCTTCCGTTGAGGCCTCATCGCCCCCTACTACTCCCACCGCTAGCCAGGCCCTGCGGCGACGGCAGCCTGACACCGCAGCCAAACTAGTGAACCCTCGTACTCCTCTCCGCGTGGGCATCCACTGCCGCGTCTTCCCCGGCTCCGCATCATCCCCTTCCTAGGCCTCGCCGTCGTCCACCGCCTTGGTGCTCTCGGTGCGGCGTGGTCAACATGGTCAACGACATTCCATTGGAAGAGTATTGTATGTGGAGAGGCTGACAGCTAGGTCCACGGCCACAGCCCAGTATTTTTGTGATTTGCCAAGTAAGTCGCTTTGTCAGGCCTGTTGGGCTGCAAATCTTTCAAGACGAGGAGAGCTTTCATTCGGCTGGCTGAGAAAATGGTCGATCAGTAATGAGAAATGGGTTGTACATTTTTAAAACACATCAAACCGGCAATTAGTTTCAAATATCTTTTTTTTCATTTCGAGATTTTAAATTACATTAATTTTTATGCGTGGAGAATTTGTTGGATTTTATATTGATATACATTTATTTTTAAAATCAGTTTGAATGTGAGTCAAAATTTCGGGATTAAAAATAGTTCGGACCACACCGAAATATGCAAAATTTTGTATAATTTTTTAACCGTGGCCACAATATGGGTTGTAATGCTAACAAAAAGAATATGGGCTCCAAAAAAACCTTAATAATTAGCAAATGGGCTGTAAATTATTAGAAATAATGGCAGATGGGTTGTATGCTGTTTTCCACAGATTTGAGGTTTTACTAAGAGAAGGTTGACACACAAGCAGTGACTGTTGGATGGCCATCCAACGGCTGTTGTGCTTCTTCAATCTCTGCTCTTCCAGCTCCAGCCGCTCAAACAAGCGCCGGCGGGACTGCCTGCTCCCTCCTCCCCGCAGCCGGCTCTGCTGCCACGCAGGCCTCACCGCCCAACCGTACTCCCATCACTGGCCTAGCCATCCCTCTACTCACCCACACCTATTGTTATTCTCCGGCGACGGCAAACGAACCAGTAAACCCTCATATAGTCGTACTCCCCTCCACGTGGGAAACAACTGCCGAGTCTTCCCTGCCTCTGTGTCATTCCCTTCCTAGGCCTCGCCGTCGTTCATCGCCCTGGTGCTCTCGGCGCGGCCTGGTCAACGTGGTCAACGACCGACATGCATCTGAAGTGGATTGTACATGGAGAGGCCGACAGCTGGGTCCACGGCCGCACGCAAGGAAATGCCTCCTTATTACGCGCAAAATAATGATTCCTCCACCTGACATCAGGGACCCACCGAAAGGGCCTCTGTATTTCGCGAAAAAATGTTACCGCCGCTGACAGCTCGGACCCACCAGCTATATCTTCACACGCAAGGAAGTGCCTCCTTATTACGCACAAAAAATATGAATACTCCCCCTGTTAGCTGGGACCCAGTATAGTGGCAGGCTTACTTGTGGGCCTACTAAGTTGACAGGGATGGAGGGCTTTGTCAACTTAGTCAATATGCACGATTGTAGCTCCAGTGACCGTACGATGTCCATCCAACGGCCGTAGTGCTTCTTCAACCTCTGGTCTTCTTGCTCCAGACGCCCAAACCAGCGCCGGTCGTGCCTCGTGCTCCTGCCTCCTGTGGCCTGCTACGATGCGGCAGAGGCCTCACCGCCCCCTACTACTCCCACCGCTGGCCAGGCCATCCCTCTACTCACCCACACCCCCTGTTATTCTGCGGCAACGGTAGCTTCACACCGCAACGAACCAGTGAACCCTCGTACTCCTCTACGCGTGGGCATCCACTGCCGCGTCTTCCCCAGCTCCGTGTCGTCCCCTTCATAGGCCTCGCCGTCGTCCACCGCCCTGGTGCTCTCAGCACGGCGTGGTCAACGTGGTCAAGGAACGACTTCCATCAGAAGTGGACCATACGTGGAGAGGCTGGCAGCTGGGTCCACGACCGCAGCAAGGAAGTGCCTCCTTGTTACGTGCAAAATAATTATTCCTCCACCTGATAGCGGGGACACACCAGACGGGCCACCGTATTTCACGAAAAAAAACGTTTACCCCCTGACTGCTGGGACCCACCAGCTACACCTTCACACGCAAGGAAGTGCGTCCGGGCAAAAAAAACAAAACGATTAGCCCCCCTCACCGCTGGGACCCACCAGCTACATCTTCGCACACAAGGAAGTGCCTGACAGTCGGGACCCACCTGGTCGAAGCGTACGTAGCGTTGTTGAGGGAGTCCTAGATTAGGGGGTCTCCAGACAGCCGGATTATATCCTTTGGCCGGACTAATGGACTACGAAGATACAAGATTGAAGACTTCGTCCCGTGTCCGATGGGACTCTACTTGGTGTGGAAGGCAAGCTAGGCAATACGGATATGTATGTCTCCTCCTTTGTAACCGACCTTGTGTAACCCTAGACCCCTCCGGTGTCTATATAAATCGGAGGGTTTTAGTCCGTAGGACAACATACAATCATACCATAGGCTAGCTTCTAGGGTTTAGCCTCTCCGATCACGTGGTAGATCAACTCTTGTAATATTCATATCATCAAGAATAAATCAAGCAGGACGTAGGGTTTTACCTCCATCAAGAGGGCCTGAACCTGGGTAAAACATCGTGTCCCCTGCCTCCTATTACCATCCGCCTTAGACGCACAGTTCGGGACCCCCTACCCGAGATCTGCCGATTATGACACCTACATTGGTGCTTTCATTGAGAGTTCCTCTATGACGTCGCCGTAAGGAAGGATGCCTCATCTCGTTGTTAAAAACAACATTACCGTCGGGGGAGCTCTGGCTGTCGGCCAAACTCTCCGGCTAGGCAGTTTCGTCATGACCGCTTGTTCGGCCGCTGCGCCGACGATGACTTCTCGGGTCATCAAAAACAGCCTCCACCTCGGCTCGGAATTCGCCGAGCAGATGGATCCAATGGAGCTCTCTTCCCTAAACGAACTCTTGGATCGCATCGCCGCCTTGGGAGTCGCTACGGACTATGATCGGGTTGAGCTTAAACCCAACTGAAGGGAGATTAACTCTCCACTGGTCACTCATCATGTTGCGGTGATGGAGGAACAATGCGGCGATTCTTCCTCTATCTTGAGGACTAACTATGTCCGAATTCCTGAGCTCTCCGAGCCGGATACCCGTTTACGGGAGGACATCACCCAAACCCTGAACCTAGAGTCAGGCAGCGAGCCAGACTCATCGGGCAACATACCGGAATCCGAACTTCCAAGATCGGAAACCCCTCGGCCCCTGGGTCTCAGATCGGGTAGGGTCCGGACTCAAATCCACCCACCCACCCAGACATAAACGATCTTTCCCACATCAGGCAAGGGCCCCATGAAACAGTACATCATTATTGGGCCAGATTCCTCCTTGTGATGAACAAGGTTAAGGACTGCCACGAGGAAGACACAGTCTCACTTTTCTGCAATAACTGCACGGACAAGGGAATCCTTAACGCCATAAGTCGCCTTGACATATCACGCTTCGCCGACTTGGCGTCCATAGTACGAAAGTATTGTGCGATGGAAAGTGCCTGGAAAACCGAAATGAAATTTTGGGATAATCCGGCTCCGAATATGCACCCAGTCCGAGGTAAAAGGGTGCACTATCATAAGACACCCGAGTTCATTACAAAGAAGCAAAAACCCTCTACAGGGCACAGAGCCGTATTGGAGGGATGGCTTAACGGACCCTGCAAAATTCATAGCACAGTGCATACAGTACCAACGCACAGCCTTAGAGCATGTTGGATACTCTGGCATGTGGCCAAAAGTGGTGAGGATCTTCTTATCCCAAATGCCACAGAGCACCATCTCGTGGATAACAATACGGTATTAACAGTCTTTGAGACCTTCGCATCAAATAACAGGCGCAAGCGAACACTCCACAGCATTGCCAAAATCTGCCATGTAGCAGCAATAAATCCATGGAGTGACACGGCTATTACCTTCAATGCCAGTGATGAACGTAAATTCCGAACAGCCCGAGCACCAGCCGCACTGGTCCTCAGTCCAATCGTGGACAGCTTTCAACTCACCAAAGTACTCATGGATGGTGGCAGCGGATTAAACCTCATCTATGAGGAAACTCTTCAAAAAATGGAAATAGACTGGAACCGCATTAAGCAAAGTAGCACAACCTTCAGAGGAATCATACCCAATCGGGAAGCACGATCCGCTGGGAAAATCACACTAGATGTGGTATTCGGTACGCCAGAGAACTATAGGTCCAAAGAAATTACATTTCAAGTGGCCCCGTTCAGCAGTGGATACCACACCCTCTTAGGACGTGAGGCGTTCACGATCTTCCAAGTCATACCCCATTATGGGTACACGAAGCTCAAAATGCCCGGGCCCAATGGAATCATCACCCTTGCCAGTGATCCGGACATGGCACTCCGCGCCGAAAACAAAATAGCCGCACTGGCCCTCGAGGCATTATCCGAAGCCCTCTCGGCCGAGGAATTAACCACGCTACGCTCCACAGTGGACAGGGACGATGTGATACTCGACAAGAGATCCAAGTCCACCTCTTTTAAACCAGCGGATGAAATAGTCAAATTCCAAGTCCACCCAACGGACCCTACTAAAACAGCCTCCATCGGGGCACAGTTAAACCCCGCCGTGGACGCCGCACTACGAGAGTTCCTACGCGAGAATTGGAACATATTCGCCTGGCATCCCTCAGACATGCCAGGAATCCCACGCAGGCTAGCCGAGCATAGCCTCAATATCCTAAAGGGATTCAAGTCGGTTAAGCCGGCTCTTCGGCGTTTCTCCGAACTTAAGAGACAGGCCATGGGAGAGGAACTAGCCAAGTTATTGGAGGCCGGATTCATCAGATAAATAAAACACCCGGACTGGCTAGCAAACCTGGTGATGGTACCAAAGAAGGATAAATCATGGCGCCTTTGTGTCGATTTCAAGGACCTCAATAAATCTTGCCCAAAGGATCCCTTCCCCCTCCCCCGCATTGATCAAATTATTGATGCTACTGCAGGACACGAGTCATTGTGTTTCCTCGACGCATACTCCGGTTACCACCAAATCAAGATGGCGGAGTCCGACCAAGCCGCAACGGCATTCATAACACCATACGGTCCCTTCTGTTTCAAGACAATGCCTTTTGGGCTCAAAAACACCGACGCAACATATCAGCGCATGATTCGGACATGTCTGGAGAAACAAATCGGCAAAACAGTAGAGGCATACATAGATGATGTGGTCGTCAAAACGAAACACGTCGACTCTTTGATAGACGACTTGAGGCTCACATTCGACAACCTTCGGACATACGACATCAAGCTCAATCCAGAAAAATGCGTTTTCGGCGTACCAGCTGGAAAGCTCTTGGGTTTCATTGTCTCCAGTAGAGGTATTGAAGCTAATCCGGCCAAAATCCAAGATTTTTCACAGTTGGCTACCCCAACAGACCTCAAACAAATCCAGAAGTTAACTGGATGTGTGGCGGCTCTAAGCCGCTTTATCTCCCGCTTAGGAGGAAAGGCATTACCCCTTTATTGCCTCCTTCGGCGTACCGAACACTTTGAGTGGACGAACGCTGCCACAGCCGGATTGGAAGAAATAAAATCCATACTGGCAACCAACCCAATCCTGGCCGCGCCAGACATCAGTGAACCAATGCTATTGTACATTGCGGCAACTCATCAAGTTGTAAGCGATGTGCTCGTCGTCGAACGAGAAGCGGACGAACATAAATTCCCTTTTCAAAAGCCGGTATATTATGTATCCACTATCCTCACTCCATGCAAATCACGGTACCCACATTATCAAAAGATAGCCTATGTGGTATTCATGGCATCCAAGAAACTGCGACACTACTTTCAAGAGTGTTCGATTACAGTAGCCTCGGAGGTGCCACTCAATGATATTATAAACAACCGCGGCGCCACGGGCCGGATTGCCAAATGGGCCATTGAGCTCCTCCCGTTCGACATAACATACAAACCTCGGTGAGCCATTAAATCGCAAGTATTGGCCGACTTTGTCGTCGAATGGACGGAAGCCAAACTCCCTAAAGAGTACGGTGCATACTCCAATTGGATTATGCACTTCGATGGCTCCAAAATGCTGGCTGGACTTGGGGCTGACGTCATCCTGACGTCCCCAACCGGAGATACAATTCAAT
This sequence comes from Triticum aestivum, assembly GCF_018294505.1. Taxonomy (NCBI): domain Eukaryota; kingdom Viridiplantae; phylum Streptophyta; class Magnoliopsida; order Poales; family Poaceae; genus Triticum; species Triticum aestivum. The sequence continues at coordinate 394,480,548 of NC_057809.1, forward strand.
ATGTACTGCAGATACTGTATACAAACTCTAACAATGCAGACGAATATGAAGCCCTGTTACATGGTCTTTGGATGGCAGTTTCCATGGGCATTCAGCGCCTGGAGGTGCGTGGGGATTCGAACCTTGCAATATCCCAAATAAATGGAGACTTTGATGCCAAGGATCCGAAGATGGCGGCCTATCGTAACGCCATCCTAAAGATGTCAGCTCGGTTCAAGGGGCTTGAATTTCACCATGTGGCTCGGGAAACAATCAGGCGGCGGATATCCTCACCCGCATCGGTGCAAAACAGGATGCGGTCCCCCCAACATCTTTTTAGAGAGGTTGTTTAAGCCATCCGTGGTATGGGAGGGGGACACCGGCAATATTAGTCCGGACCCGGCCACAACACTCGATACCGAACACTCTGACATAATCGGAGGCTCTGCCACCGAAACAACACCTTCAACCCACGTAATAATGGCCATCATAGCCCCTTGGACAGAACCATTCCTGGCCTACCTAACTAGGCAGGAACTTTCGGAGGACCAAAATGAGGCACGCTGCATAGTGCGGCGATCTAAGGCCTACAGGGTCCATGAGGGAGAACTGTATAAAAAAAAGCACTACCAAAGTCCTTCAAAGGTGCATCTCCGAAGAGGAAGGGCGAAACCTTTTGGCAGAAATTCACGCCAGATTCGGCAGCCACCACGCCGCAGCCCGGGCTCTTGTAAGCAAGGCCTTCCGTATAGGATTCTATTGGCCGACAGCCCAGGCAGACGCACAGGACTTGGTCCAACGCTACGCCGGTTGCCAGCTTTTTGCAAATCAAAGCCACATGCCACCCACCTCCCTCCAAACAATCCCCATTACGTGGCCCTTCGCGGTCTGGGGGCTTGACATGGTTGGACCCCTTAAAGGGGGAACCCACAAGAAAAAATACTTACTGGTCATGGTGGATAAATTCACCAAATGGATAGAAGCCAAACCTGTTAAAATAGCCAAATCTGGACCGGTGATAGACTTCATATCTGGGGTCGTACACCGTTATGGCGTCCCCCACAGCATCATCACTAACAACGTCACGAACTTCATGGCCGATGAGGTAAAACTCTGGTGCAGCAAAATGGGCATCAAGCTCCATTATGCTTCAGTCTATCACCCACAAACCAATGGCCAAGTTGAGCGAGCAAACGGTCTTATAATGAGCGGCATTAAACCCAGATTAGTGCGGTCCTTAACGGAGTCTAACATGCACTAGGTAGAGGAGCTCGACTCCATACTCTAGGGGCTGCAGACCATGCCGAATCATAGTACCGGATATACACCCTTCTTTATGGTGTACGGCGCAGAGGCAGTCTTGCCCTGTGACATAATGCATGACTCACCTCGAGTGCGCATGTACGAAGAAAGAGAAGCCGAGCTCGATTGGCAGGACAGTCTGGAAACCCTGGAGGAGGAGCGCGACATGGCAAAAGCCCGTTCCGCATTTCATCAGCAATAGGCTCGCAGATACCAAAGCAGAGAAGTACGGGCCAAAACTTATAACATTGGCGAACTAGTTCTACGCCTGCCGGATAAGAAAAAGAACAAGCTCGAGCCCAAATGGGAAGGTCCCTTCATTATTGACCAAGTTCTGACCGGTGGAGCGTACCGTCTGCGGGATGCATCGAATAATCGACTCGAGCCGAACCCATGGAACGCGGCCAGGCTCCGAAGATTCTACGCCTAGCGCCGGACTCTATGTTCGTCTCCTTCCTCTGTCCATTTTTTGCATATACATTATCTATCTTGTTTTTCTTTCTTTCTTTCTTTCTTTTATTCTTTCTCTAGGCCTTCAAGGGCCAACTTGTGCCTCGCTTGCACATTATAGATGCGCTAGCCGTGCTCATCATACCTGGGGGCTTCTTTCACAGAAGCTTAATTATTTATTTGGGCCTCATGCCCCGCACATGTGTTATACTTCTGCATGTACCTTTTTCGCCATTATATGCATCGATATGACTTAAGTTTTGGCCAAGCTGGGTTTCCTGGCTCTCGTATTTATGCCCTACGTTCCCGTTAATTCGGCTAGGGCATAAGGGGAGCACCTCTGCGATTGTTACTGTCGGGTCAGCCGGATGTGTACCTCAGACTGGGTGAAGCCGAAAGCTAGCGTTCTTAAGGGAATATTCGGTCGGTGAACAAAAGATGATTTTTATTTATTTTCCATGTGTGCCCCCAGATGTTTTTTCCTACGTTTCCTATCACAGTCCGGACATGCACTTTAGGGCATGCGTACCCAGGGAAAGGAACCCTTAACGGAACTATTCTCCCTGGAAGATTTTCTTACTACCCATGTAATATAACATAACTAGTTGGGCACTTGTCTGTTCAAGCACTAATGACCCCAACGCCTGGTCTCCACGCATACCCCGGTTCTTATATAACTGAGCGGGTATTCGGATACACTCCGGACTATCGGGTCCCGAGGTTGAAGTGAAAAGGTCCGCCATGACAAATGATCTACAATCCGGCTAGAAGGCATTATACATGTCACTTTAATTACATAGTCATGCAGACTAACTAAATTCCTCTTCTATACCATCCAACAGGTGGTCTAGCCAACAATCCTGTTGGGAATACTTTGTGGCTAATTCTACTTTCCCATAAACTAAGCTAACAGGGATCTCTTTTCCGTCGAGCCCCATAGGTCCGACCTCGGCCATGTGATTTGGGTCAACCTTGGTATACCGCGTCTTCACCATGGCCCAGGCTTCCCTGGCACCTTGACGGCAGGCCGATATCTTCCATAATCGGAAGCGCCGCCGTGCTCCCTTGAGCTTCTCTGTAAGCTCTGCAACGCCTTCTGGCAGGGAGACGGATGGCCACAAGGCCTGGGCAACACCTTGCATCACCTGCCGAACTTGTTCGTGCTGTTGTGAGAGCTCGGATAGAAGATCACCCGTAGACCCAGGCATTTCCTCCGCAGGACGACCCGTCAGCATACCTATAGGCATAACGCTGTTAGTCAGCTTCTTCGTCGAACTCCTTCAAAAGGTTTCGTTCAAGTACTTACTGAAAATGCCGCGTCGAAGCCGCTTATTCTCCTTCTCAGAGTCTGCAAGCTGGGCTCGAACGTCTTTCAGTTCCACGCTCAGCTTGGTATTGGCGTCTTGGAGATTGTTTTTCTCCCGCCTGACCTCAGTCAGCACGCGTTCGCTAGCCTTTAGCTGTCGCACGAAATGCTGGTCCTCCAGATTTTCTCCGGATTCATCTGCAACATCTATTGTTAGATCTGCAGGCACGCCGCACACTATATGTAACCATCATTCTTTAAAGTAAATGTTACCAGCAGGGGAATTTTTTGGTTCCATCAATGCGGCAACAGCGGCCTGCAGTTGGGTCTTGCATTCCTCCAGCTCCTGTGACAGCCGAGTATTCTTCTCTGTAAGAACCTGCACAATAAAGATGATCCTTAAATCAGTTCTGCTAATAGTTTCAAGTCTCAGGGGCTACTGATACATATAATCGTCAGATTTACTTACCCGTACATCCTTTACATACTGATCTGTGGCTCTAGCTAGACCATCTTGAGCAGCACGGAGGTACGCCTCTCCAGAATTGAAGGCATCAAATGTCTCTGGTGAGAAACAAGCGTCGCGGAGTACGGCCCGGCGGCGCCTATGATTCATGGCGCTTTCCACTTCTGAATTTGTGGCGGATAATCTATCTGCATCCTTTGTAGCGGGATTATCCGGCGCCCGCCCCATATCGGCTTCCGCCTCTATGTCCGGTCCTGGCGTCCGACTGGTGGAAGCGTGATTAGCAACATTGCCGGACATATTCCGGCGAGCGTTTTTTCTGTTAAAGAAACACGGGCGTCATTACATTTCGAGAAAGACGACAACCACGGAGTGGGGTTTCTGTTAAACCTTTGTGCCGGCGTCTCCGTCCTGACCGCCTTCCTTTTTGGCCTGCCCGGCCTTAGTGCCTCTTGTTGGCGAGTTGCTGCGGGTTCGGCAGGGCGTCCCGAATGCCTTCCTTGTAAAACGCCATATGTATATGGTAGGTGAAGTGTCTAAAAGGGGATCCTAGTTTTTGGAGTTGGGATTTCTGGTTATTCTTACGTGCAATGTAGGAAGCAGTCCGGGATAGTCGGTCGTAATGGCCACCATGGCATCATCGCAGCGTAACTGATAGAACTGCCGGTCTATCAGCTCCACGAATATGACCGGATCTTTTCGAGTCCGGAGGAAAGGGCCCGGTCAGGGTCCTCTGGTTGTGGGGAGGGGCTGCTGACCTCCTTTATGGCTTTTCACAGTTCCTACCGCAAAATGGCAAGGTGAATACCTACGACAAAGAATGCGGGAAACAATGGGAGTAAGGAGATATAACTCACCCAACTTGGAGGATTGTACATGGAGAATCCATCCCGTGGCTTGATGCGGATGAACACCTCTTCCTCTCCCTTGAACAATTCGGACAGAATTTTTGCTAAAGCGGCAGCATTGTCCGGACCCTTACGCCCGCAACGGGTGGCGTCATCCGCCCCGTTAAAACACCACAAGGGATGCCCTCGATATTGAAGTGGTTGCACTCCCCGCATTACGCATATTGACATAACTTCAATTACTGTCAATCCTGATTGAGCCAGTACTTTAATCCGGTTCATCAAGTAAAGGACTTCTCCATTGTCTTCCTCCTAGGGGCTCCGTGGGCGCCAACTTCGGCGTTTCTTCAGAGGAGCATTGCTGAACTCAGGAAGACCCCGCTGAACAGGGTCCGGAAGGGGAACTTCCTCCATATAAAACCATTCCGAAGGCCAGTCTTCGGACGACTTCTTCGGGGTACCGGACAGGTATCTGGTTCTGGCGATGCGCCATATTTCGGCTCCGCCCACTTGATAAAGTGACCCCCTCTGTGTGCGAGGGACGAGGCAAAATAGCCTTTTCCACAGCTCGAAATGAGCCTCACAGCCCAGGAACAACTCGCAGAGAGCAACATAGCCGGCGATGTGTAAAATGGAGGCAGGGGTGAAATTGTGTAATTGGAGGCCGTAGAACTCCAGGAGCCCGCGGAGGAACGGATGAGTTGGAAATATGAGTCCCCTTAATAAATAAGGAACAAGGCAGACCCTCTCCCCCATAGAGGGACTGGGGAAGCTCTCCGCTTGCTCCCCGCCATTGTAGGTGGCAAGCCCGACTCGAACGGGCACTATGTATGCTGGAGGGAGAAATATGTTAGTCTGCAGTTCGATTAATCGACTGTGTGGGACTGAACACCTCTCCCAATCACCGGGCTTAGGGCTACGGGGGCGGGAGGAGGAGCTGCGAAGGTCGGCCATGCTGGAATGGATCTTTCCGAAGCGCGCTCTGATGGATTCTCGCCGGGGGAGGATGGTATGGATCGGATCTGAGAATCCCCATCCTTTTAATAGACAATTTATTTATCTGGCTAGGGGCGAATGTAAAAAAGCCCTGGCGCCTCGTATTCATTCGACGCGTGGGAGATAGCCCTTATTGGGCGCAGAAGCCAAGAGGTCCAAACATTTATGGGACCGGACACTGCTTAACAAACATTTGAAATTTGGAGAAGAACCCGCCTTGCAATACCGAAGACAACACTGCGCGCCGGACTCGTTGTCATTGAAGCCTGGTTCGGGGGCTACTGAGGGAGTCCTGGATTAGGGGGTCTCCGGACAGCCGTATTATATCCTTTGGCCGGACTGTTGGACTACGAAGATGCAAGATTGAAGACTTTGTCCCGTGTCCGGATGGGACTCTACTTGGCATGGAAGGCAAGCTAGGCAATACAGATATGTATATCTCCTCCTTTGTAACCGACCTTCTATAACCCTAGCCCCCTCCGGTGTCTATATAAACCGGAGGGTTTTAGTCCGTAGGACAACATACAATCATACCATATGCTGGCTTCTAGGGTTTAGCCTCTCCGATCTCGTGGTAGATCAACTCTTGTAATACTCATATCATCAAGAATAAATCAAGCAGGACGTAGGGTTTTACCTCCATCAAGAGGGCCCGAACCTGGGTAAAACATCGTGTCCCCTGCCTCCTGTTACCATCCGCCTTAGACACATAGTTCGGGACCCCCTACCCGAGATCCGCTGGTTTTGACACCGACAGTTGTCATTCTGGTCGATGTAGAGGCGCGCACGTGTCGTAGTAGAGGCGCGCACGTAGCATGTACACGTAAGTATAACGGCCAGGGTGCAAGAAAGAAAATATGGCCACGTATGTGTACATACGGGCGGGGTCTCGAACGCCTACTCGTGCATACGTACGGTCAGGGCTCGTGTACATGGTTGGGTCGGAACAGAGAAACAACATCGTTGTCGTGTTCATGGGCAGGCAACAGAATGCGTCGTGTTCATGGGGAGGCAACGGAATACGTCGTGCTCATGGGGAGGCAACGGAATGCGTCATGTTCATCGGGAGGCAACGGAACGTGTGGGAGCCAACCGGCTGGGTCGGAACGGAATGTGTGGTCGTGTTCATCGGGAGGGCTTGGACAGAACAGGCGATGGAAATGAGGCCTGGCGTACCACAGAACGGAGGAAACAGACCTCCTACGGTTGAAACGGGGGTCCTGTTGATTGGGAGGGGTGTGGCGTACCGCAAAACGGAGGAAACGGACCTCCTACGGTCGAAACAGGGGTCATGTTGATCGGGAGGGGTGTGGTGTACCGCAAAATGGACGAAACGGACCTCCTACGATCGAAACAGGGGTCCTGTTCATCGGGAGGGGTGTAGCGTACCGCAAAACGGATGAAACGGACTTGTGTTGGAGCGCTACGGTCGAAAGGAGGGTCCTGTTCATCGGGAGGGGTCTGGCGTACCGCAAAACGGGACTCCATGGGATACTGTTCATCTCCACCATCGACCTCCTCCAGCCTCCACGGGCTACCATCGACCTCCTCCAGCCTCCACGGGCTCCTGTTCATCCAGCCTCCACCGCGCGCTACTCCACCGGCTACTGTTCAACCACCCCTCCACGGGCACCCCTCCATCGTCTACTGTTCATCCAGCCCTCCACACCACGGGGTCCTGTTCAACCACCCCTCCACGGGCACCCCTCCACCATCTACTGTTCATCCAACCCTCCACCACACCATGGGGTCCTGTTCATCCAGAGGCAACGCCACCGCTCACTGTTCATCCACCCACCACACAACGCTCACTGTTCATCCAATCGACCGGCTTCAGTTAGCAGCATTAGCGAAGGAATCGCTCGATTGGGTTCAGTTAACAGCCATCGATCGATCGCTCGGGTTCAGTAACGCGTAGCCTGCAGTGCAATCGCTCGGGTTCAGTTAGAGCCCAACGCCTCGCTCGGGTTCAGTTAGAGCAAACACCTCGCACACACGCGCGTACGTGTACGAGAGAAACGCGCATCGCTCGGCCCCCAACCTCCCACCATAACCGGGAACTCCCCGAAATTTTCCTCGCCCTCGCTTCTACCATGGTTTTTTCCATCATGGACGGCCCAAAGAATGTCATGCAGCTGCGTCTCTGGCCCGCCCAGGATGAAAAGCCCATTTTCTGTCATTTTTTTTGTCATAGAAGTAGGAGCCCACCACATCGATGATGATACCGGGTTTTGTCACAATTATCGTCATAGAAGTGTCATATGTATGACAGAAAAAAAATATTTGTTCGGCCCAAAATGTCACGGATGTGTCTTTTTTTTGTAGTGACTGCTGATACCAATTGTCAAATTCCATTGGGGATAGACAGGAACTTATGTAGGCGTCCTGGGAACGGGGGTACCCAGACTTGCCTGCCTGCGGCCCAGGGCGTGGCTCCACCAGCGGCCTGGTGCGGCCCATCTTCATCAGAACCAATCAAGACCCTTGTGAGGGGCCAAGCCTCACGAGGCGGACGACACCAAGACCTCCTCAGGGGAAGCCTCACTAGGCTGGCTCGCGAGGAGCGGAGAGATCAAGGCGAGGGGCACCTCGTGATGTTCGCATGACGTGAGCCATGACGACCAAGGCCAGGCGGGCGCCAGCGGGCGCAGAGTGCCAGTTTCCTCTTTGGTGCTAAAGGGGCAGGCGTAGGCAAGGAGTCCGAAGGCATCAGGCAAAGGTTTCCATATCGGTGCAACGAGACCAAGACCAGCAGGACGGCAGGATGGAGGTCATCACGGAGCCCATGGTAGCGTCATCACCAGAGCCTTTGGCAAGCAAAGACCACCTTTTGTCGGGATAGCTTGTACTAGTTGTCCCCCTTCAAATTGGCCATTATGGGATCCCTTTCCGCCTAATATTTGGGAAGAGGACCCGGGCCTGTATAAATAGGACAAGCCACCACCATAGGAGTGGACGGATCATTCAGACCCTCCGGACACACACAAGCTCATCGAGCTCAAGAACACCTCTCCTCAGGAGGCTGTTTTTCCCTTGTACTTGTTCATCCTCAGCCTACAAGGCAATCCACCACACCACACTGGAGTAGGGTATTACACCACAACGGTGGCCCGAACCACTATAAATTCTTGTGTCTCTTGTTCCTCGGGTTTGGCGAGCTAGGCTTTGAGATTGTTGCGAGAGCGTGAGCTAGGGGGAGAGAGATCTTTGTGCGCACCCCAGAGTTCGAACCTCAAGGGTTTTACCGGAACCCGTAATCCGACATTTGGCGCGCCAGGTAGGGGTGCGCTGAAGCCTATTTTCCGTTAGTTGATCTGCCAACACCCCGCGATCTTGATGTCCGGCGACCCGAGGACCAACGCCGACCAGTGGGCTGTTGGGCTCGTCAGGGTGGCACCGTCCTCCCAAGGAGACCTCAACTCCACGCTCCAGGCGGCCCGCACACCGCCGAACACCGTGGGATGTGGGTGGCGCAGACCGACGCCTTCCACCCTCACAACGCGGCGTGCGCGGGCCGCCGCAAGATCCGCAAGCTATGCAGCAGCGACGGTGCCACACACCCAACGGGAACATGCGAACATGCGAGCTGCTCTCGTGGTGGCTCAGGAGCTGCTGCGGTGCCGGCTGATGGAAAGCAGCCGCGACACGTTGCTGGAACTCGTCGCCGAGCTGTTGGATGCTGCAGCCAGGGGTATGCCGCCTTTCTGCTCCCTACTTACATCTCAAGTTGTGGCCAGGTGATGTCTACTACACAACCTTCTTGTAGACGTTGTTGGGCCTCCAAGTGCAGAAGTTTGTAGGACAGTAGCAAATTTCCCTCAAGTGGATGACCTAAGGTTTATCAATCCATAGGAGGCGTAGGATGAAGATGGTCTCTCTCAAGCAACCCTGCAACCAAATAACAAAGAGTCTCTTGTGTCCCCAACACACCCAATACAATGGTAAATTGTATAGTTGCACTAGTTCGGCGAAGAGATGGTGATACAAGTGGTATATGGATAGTAGATAATAGTTTTTGTAATCTGAAAATATAAAAACAGCAAGGTAACTAATGATAAAAGTGAGCACAAATGGTATTGCAATGCTAGGAAACAAGGCCTAGGGTTCATACTTTCACTAGTGCAAGTCCTCTCAACAATAATAACATAATTGGATCATATAACTATCCCTCAACATGCAACAAAGAGTCACTCCAAAGTCACTAATAGCGGAGAACGAACGAAGAGATTATGTAGGGTATGAAACCACCTCAAAGTTATTCTTTCCAATCAATCCATTGGGCTATTACTATAAGTGTCACAAACAGCCCTAGAGTTTGTACTAGAATAACACCTTAAGACACAAATCAACCAAAACCCTAATGTCACCTCAAGTATCCGTGGGTATGATTATACGATATGCATCACACAATATCAGATTCATCTATTCAACCAACATATAGAACCTCAAAGAGTGCCCCAAAGTTTCTACCGAAGAATCACGACGAAAACGTGTGCCAACCCCTATGCATAAGTTCATGGGCGGAACCCGCAAGTTGATCACCAAAACATACGTCAAGTGAATCACGTGGTATCCCATTGTCACCACAGATACGCATGGCAAGACATACATCAAGTGTTCTCAAATCTTTAAAGACTCAATCCGATAAGATAACTTCAAAGGGGAAACTCAATCCATTACAAGAGAGTGGAGAGGGGAGAAAACATCATAAGATCCAACTATTATAGCAAAGCTCGCGATACATCAAGATCGTACCACCTCAAGAACACGAGAGAGAGAGAGAGAGAGAGATCAAATACATAGCTACTGGTACATACCCTCAGCCCCGAGGGAGAACTACTCCCTCGTCGTCATGGAGAGCACCTGGATGATGAAGATGGCCACCGGAGAGGGATTCCCCCTTCGGCAGGGTGCCGGAACGGGTCTAGATTGGCTTTCGATGGCTATGGAGGCTTCTGGCGGCGGAACTCCCAATCTATTGTGCTCTCAGATGTTTTTAGGGTATATGGAGATATATAGGTGGAAGAAGTACGTCAGGGGGGCCACGAGGGGCCCACGAGGATGGAAGGCCCGCCCAGGGGGTGGGCGCGCCCCCTGCCTCGTGGCCTCCTTGTTGCTTCCCTTACGTGGACTCCAAGTCTCCCGGGTTGCTTTCCTTCCAAAAATAAGTTCCGTGAAGTTTGAGGTCAATTGGACTCCGTTTGATTTTCCTTTTCTGTGATACTCTAAAACAAGGAAAAAACAGAAACTGGCACTGGGCTCTAGGTTAATAGGTTAGTCCCAGAAATAATATAAAAGTGTATAATAAAGCCCATAAACATCCAAAGTTGATAATATAATAGCATGGAACAATCAAAAATTATAGATACATTGGAGACATATCAGCATCCCCAAGCTTAATTCCTGCTCGTCCTCGATTAGGTAAATGATAAAAACAAATTTTTTGATGTGGAATGCTACCTAACATATTTATCCATGTAATTCTATTTATTGTGGCAAGAATATTCAGATCCATAAGTTCAAGACAAAAGTTTAATATTGACATAAAAATAATAATACTTCAAGCATACTAACAAAGTAATCATGTCTTCTCAAAATAACATGGCCAAAGAAAGCTATCCCTACAAAATCATATAGTTTGGCTATGCTCCATCTTCACCACACAACGTATTTAAATCATGCACAACCCCGAGGACAAGCCAAGCAATTGTTTCATACTTTTGATGTTCTCAAACTTTTTCAATCTTCACGCAATACGTGAGCATGAGCCATGGACATAGCACTATAGGTGGAATAGAATGGTGGTTGTGGAGAAGACAAAATGGGAGAAGATAGTCTCACATCAACTAGGCATATCAACGGGCTATGGAGATGCCCATCAATAGATATCAATGTGAGTGAGTAGGGATTGCCATGCAACGGATGCACTAAAGCTATAAGTGTATGAAATCTCAAAAAGAAACTAAGTGGGTGTGCATCCAACTCGCTTGATCACAAAGACCTAGGGCATTTTGAGGAATCCCATCATTGGAATATACAAGCCAAGTTCTATAATGTAAAATTCCCACTAGTATATGAAATTGACAATATAGGAGACTCTATCATGAAGATCATGGTGCTACTTTGAAGCACAAGTGTGGTAAAAGGATAGTAGCATTGCCCCTTCTCTCTTTTTCTCTCATTTTTTTATTTTTTATTTTTTTATTTGGGCCTTTTCTCTTTTTTTATGGCCTCTTTTTTTCTCTTTTTTTCGTCTGGAGTCTCATCCCGACTTGTGGGGGAATCATAGTCCCCATCATCCTTTCCTTACTGGGACAATGCTCTAATAATGATGATCATCACACTTTTATTTACTTACAACTCAAGAATTACAACTCGATACTTAGAACAAGATATGACTCTATATGAATGCCTCCGGCGGTGTACCGGGATGTGCAATGACTCATGTGTGACATGTATGAAAGATTTATGAACGGTGGCTTTGCCACAAATACAATGTCAACTACATGATCATGCATAGCAATATGACAATGATGGAGCATGTCATAATAAACGGAACGGCGGAAAGTTGCATGGCAATATATCTCGGAATGGCTATGGAAATGCCATAATAGGTAGGTATGGTGGCTCTTTTGAGGAAGGTATATGGTGGGTTTATGGTACCGGCGAAAGTTGTGCGGTACTACAGAGGATAGCAATGGTGGAAGGGTGAGAGTGTGTATAATCCATGGACTCAACATTAGTCATAAAGAACTCACATACTTATTGAAAAAATCTATTAGTTATCGAAACAAAGTACTACGCGCATGCTCCTAGGGGGATAGATTGGTAGGAAAAGACCATCGCTCGTCCCCGACCGCCACTCATAAGGAAGACAATCAATAAATAAATCATGCTCCGACTTCATCACATAACGGTTCACCATGCGTGCATGCTACAGGAATCACAAACTTTAACACAAGTATTTCTCAAATTAACAACTACTCAACTAGCATGACTCTAATATTACCATCCTCATATCTCAAAACAATCATCAAGTATCAAACTTCTCATAGTATTCAATGCACTTTATATGAAAGTTTCTATTATATCCCTCTTGGATGCCCATCATATTAGGACTAGGTTCATAACCAAAGCCAACTACAATGCTGTTCTAAAGACTCTCAAAATAATATAAGTGAAGCATGAGAGTTCATCTATTTCTACAAAATAAAACCACCACTGTGCTCTAAAAAGATATAAGTGAAGCACTAGAGCAACAACAAACTACTCCGAAAGATATAAGTGAAGATCAATGAGTAGTTAAATAATTATTTAGCTATGTGAAGACTCTCTAACATTTAGTAATTTAAGATCTTGGTATTTTATTCAAACATCAAGCAAAGCAAAATAAAATAAAATGACGCTCCAAGCAAAACACATATCATGCGGCGAATAAAAATATAGCTCCAAGTAAAGTTACCGATGAACGAAGACGAAAGAGGCGATGCCTTCCGGGGCATCCCCAAGCTTAGGCTTTTGGTTGTCCTTGAATATTACCTTGGGGTGCCTTGGGCATCCCCAATCTTACGCTCTTGCCACTTCTTATTCCATAGTCCATCGAATCTTTACCCAAAACTTGAAAACTTCACAACACAAAACTTAACAGAAAAATCGTAAGCTCCGTTAGTATAAGAAAATGAATCACCACTTAGGTACTGTTGTGAACTCATTATAAATTCATATTGGTATAATATCTACTGTATTCCAACTTATCTATGGTTCATTCCCTCCGATACTACTCATAGATTCATCAAAATAAGCAAACAACACATCAAAAACAGAATCTGTCAAAAACAGAACAGTCTGTAGTAATATGGATCAAACGTATACTTCTGGAACTCATAAAATTCTCAAATAAATTTCTGAACGTGTGTAATTTATCTATTAATCATCTGCAAAAAGAATTAACTAAATAGCACTCTCCAATAAAAAATTGTAGCAATTCTCGTGAGCGCTAAAGTTTCTGTTTTTTACAGCAAGATCAACAAGACTTTCCCCAAATCTTCCCAACGGTTCTACTTGGCACAAACACTAATTAATAGCATAAAACCACATCTAAACAGAGGATAGATTAATTATTTATTACTAAACATGAGAAAAAAGCAAGGAACAAGAATAAAATTGGGTTACCTCCCAACAAGCGCTATCGTTTAACGCCCCTAGCTAGGCATGATGATTTCAATGATGCTCACATAAAAGATAAGAATTGAAATATAAAGAGAGCATCATGAAGAATATGACTAGCACATTTAAGTCTAACCCACTTCCTATGCATAGGGGTTTTGTGAGAAAACAACCTATGGGAACAATAATCAACTTGCATAGGAAGGTAACACAAGCATAACTTCAAAACTTTAAGCACATAGAGAGGAAACTTGATATTATTGCAACTCCTACAAGCATATGTTCCTCCCTCATAACAATTTTCAGTAGCATCATGAATGAATTCAAAAATATAACCAGCACCTAAATCATTCTTTTCATGATCTACAAGCATAGAAAATTTACTGCTCTCCACATAAGCAAATTTCTTCTCATGAATAATAGTGGGAGCAAACTCAACACAATAACTATCATGTGATTGAAAATTAAGATCAAGATGACAAGTTTCATGGTTATCATTGTTCTTTAAAGCATACGTGTCATCACAATAATCATCATAAATAGGAGGCATGCTATCATCATTATAAATTTGCTCATCAAAACTTGGGGGACAAAAAATATCGTCTTCATCAAACATAGCTTCGCCAAGCTTGTGGCTTTGCATATCATTAGCATCATGGATATTCAAGGAATTCATACTAACAACATTGCAATCATGCTCATCATTCAAATATTTAGTGCCAAACATTTTATAGATTTCTTCTTCTAGCACTTGAGCACAATTATCCTTTCCATCATACTCATGAAAGATATTAAAAAGGTGAATCATATGAGACAAACTCAATTCCATTTTTTATAGTTTTATTTTATAAACTAAACTAGTGATAAAAACAAGAAACTAAAAGACTCGATTGCAAGATCTAAAGATATACCTTCAAGCACTCACCTCCCCGGCAACGGCGCCAGAAAAGAGCTTGATGTCTACTACACAACCTTCTTCTTGTAGATGTTGTTGGGCCTCCAAGTGCAGAGGTTTGTAGGACAGTAGCAAATTTCCCTCAAGTGGATGACCTAAGGTTTATCAATCCGTAGGAGGCATAGGATGAAGATAGTCTCTCTCAAGAAACCCTGCAACCAAATAACAAAGAGTCTCTTGTGTCCCCAACACACCCAATACAATGGTAAATTGTATAGTTGCACTAGTTCGGTGAAGAGATGGTGATACAAGTGGTATATGGATAGTAGATAATAGTTTTTGTAATCTGAAAATATAAAAACAGCAATGTAACTAATGATAAAAGTGAGCACAAATGGTATTGCAATGCTAGGAAACAAGGCCTAGGGTTCATACTTTCACTAGTGCAAGTCCTCTCAACAATAATAACATAATTGGATCATATAACTATCCATCAACATGCAACAAAGAGTCACTCCAAAGTCACTAATAGCGGAGAACGAACGAAGAGATTATGGTAGGGTACGAAACCACCTCAAAGTTATTCTTTCCAATCAATCTGTTGGGCTATTCCTATAAGTGTCACAAACAGCCCTAGAGTTCGTACTAGAATAACACCTTAAGACACAAATCAACCAAAACCCTAATGTCACCTAGATACTCCAATGTCACCTCAAGTATCCGTGGGTATGATTATACGATATGCATCACACAATCTCAGATTCATCTATTCAACCAACACATAGAACCTCAAAGAGTGTCCCAAAGTTTCTACCGGAGAATCACGACGAAAACGTGTGCCAACCCATATGCATAGGTTCATGGGCGGAACCCGCAAGTTGATCACCAAAACATACATCAAGTGAATCACGTGGTATCCCATTGTCACCACAGATACGCACGGCAAGACATACATCAAGTGTTCTAAAATCTTTAAAGACTCAATCCGATAAGATAACTTCAAAGGGGAAACTCAATCCATTACAAGAGAGTAGATAGGGGAGAAAACATCATAAGATCCAACTATAATAGCAAAGCTCGCGATACATCAAGATCGTACGACCTCAAGAACACGAGAGAGAGAGAGAGAGAGAGAGAGAGATCAAACACATAGCTACTAGTACATACCCTCAGCCCCGAGGGAGAACTACTCCCTCCTCATCATGGAGAGCACCGGGATGATGAAGATGGCCACCGGAGAGGGATTCCCCCTCCGGCAGGGTGCCCGAACGGGTCTAGATTGGCTTTCGATGGCTACGGAGGCTTCTGGCGGCGGAACTCCCGATCTATTGTGCTCTCAGATGTTTTTAGGGTATATGGAGATATATAGGCGGAAGAAGTACGTCAGGGGGCCCACGAGGGGCCCACGAGGGGGGAGGGCGCGCCCAGGGGGTGGGCGTGCCCCCTGCCTCGTGGCCTCCTTGTTGCTTCCCTTACGTGGACTCCAAGTATCCCGGGTTGCTTTCCTTCCAAAAATAAGTTCCATGAAGTTTCAGGTCAATTGGACTCTGTTTGATTTTCCTTTTCTGCGATACTCTAAAACAAGGAAAAAACAGAAACTGGCACTGGGCTCTAGGTTAATAGGTTAGTCCCAAAAATAATATAAAAGTTTATAATAAAGCCCATAAACATCCAAAGTTGATAATATAATAGCATGGAACAATCAAAAATTATAGATACGTTGGAGACGTATCACCAGGCCGCACGACGGGCCTCGTCACGCCCACGTGCTCCCAGGTGCACCAGGAGGGCTCGCCAGCGCCAGCACAACTAGCGGTGCCACACATCCGGCCGCGCCCTTGCCCCCCGGGTGGCATAGGTGTGGGCGTTGCTCCTCATGGTCCCAATCGAGTGCCACCCTACAGCCACTAAAGTGGCGCGCCGGGCTCAGCTGTGTGGGGCACATGGCGCCTTGGCTGAGGTTCCGGGGAGGCATCTTAGGTAGCCTATGTGCCCCGCATGGTGGATAAAGAGTACACGCCAGAGGACGACCCCTGCACGTTCCTCCAGCCGGGATGGGAAGAAAGATGCTGGAAGCCGAGGCCTTCCATGAGCCACCCAGGAGCCTCGCCGACCCCGCCAACGACAACCACCGCAGGGTGCCTGTCGGTGTCAAGACCGGCGGATCTCGGGTAGGGGGTCCCGAACTGTGCGTCTAAGGCGGATGGTAACAGGAGGCAGGGGACACGATGGTTTACCCAGGTTCGGGCCCTCTTGATGGAGGTAAAACCCTACGTCCTGCTTGATTATTCTTGATAATATGAGTAGTACAAGAGTAGATCTACCACGAGATCGGAGAGGCTAAACCCTAGAAGCTAACCTATGGTATGATTGTCTGTTGTCCTACGGACTAAAACCCTCCGGTTTATATAGACACCGGAGGGGGCTAGCGTTACACAAGGTCGGTTACAAAGGAGGAGATATACATATCCGTATTGCCTAGCTTGCCTTCCACACCAAGTAGAGTCCCATCCGGAAACGGGACGAAGTCTTCAATCTTGTGTCTTCATGGTCTAACAGTCCGGCCAAAGGATATAGTCCGGCCGTCCGGAGACCCCCTAATCCCGGACTCCCTCAGTAGCCCCCGAACCAGGCTTCAATGACGTCAAGCGACATGCAGTATTGTCTTCGGCATTGCAAGGCGGGTTCTTCTCCAAATTTCGAATGTTTGTTAAGCAGTGTCCGGCCCCATAAATGTTGAACCTCTTGGCTTCTGCGCCCAATAAGGGCTATCTTCCATGCGTCGAACGAATACGAGGAGCCAGGGTGTTTTTACATTCGCCCCCCTAGACAGATAAATAAATTGTCTATTAAAGGGATGGGGATTCTTAGATCCAATCCATATCATCCTCCCCCAGTGAGAATCCATCGGAGCGCGCTTCGGAAAAATCCACTCCAGCATGGCCGACAACCGCAGCTCCTCCTCCCGCCCCCGTAGCCCCAAGCCCGGTGATTGGGAGAGGTGTTCTGTCCCACATAGTCGATTAGTCGAACTACAGACTAAGGGTTTTCTCCCTCCAGCGTATATGGTTCCCGTCCGAGCCGCGCTCGCCACCTACAATGGCGGGGAGCAAGCAGAGAGCTTCCCCAGTCCCTCTACGGGGGAGCGGGTATGCCTTGTTCCTTACTTATTAAGGGGACTCGGATTTCCAATTCATCCGTTCCTCCGCAGGCTCCTGGAGTATTATGGCCTCTAACTGTATAATTTCACCCCTGCTTCCATATTACACATCGCTGGCTATGTTGCCCTCTGTGAGTTATTCCTAGGCTGCGAGGCTCATTTCGAGCTGTGGAAAAGGTTATTTTGCCTCGTCCCCCGCACACAGAAGGGGTCACTTTATCAAGTGGGCGGAGCCGAAATATGGCGCATCGCCGAAACAGGATACCTGTCCAGCACTCCGAAGAAGACGTCCGAACACTGGCCTTTGGAATGGTTTTATATGGAGGACGTCCCCCTTCCGGACCCTGTTCGGCGGGGTCTTCCTGAGTTCAACAATGCTCCTCTGAAGAAACGCCGAAGTTGGCGCCTATAGAGCCCCCAGGAGGAAGACAACGGAGAAGTCCTTTACCTGATGAACCGGATTAAAGCGCTGGCTCAATCAGGATTGTCAGGAATCGAGGTTATGTCAATATGCATAATGCAGGGAGTGCAGCCACTTCAATATCGAGGGCACCCCCTGTGGTGTTTTAACGGGGAAGATGATGCCACCCGTTGCGGGCATAAGGGTCCGGAAAACGCTGCTGCTTTAGCAAAAATTCTGTCCGAGTTGTTCAAGGGAGAGGAGGAGGAGTTCATCCACATCAAGCCACGGGATGGATTCTCCATGTACAACCCTCCAAGCTGGGTGAGTTATATCTCCTTACTCCCATTCTTCCCGCATTCTTTGTCATAGGTACTCACCTTGCCATTTTGCGGCAGGAACTGCAAAAAGCCATAAGGGAGGTCAACAGCCCATCTCCACAACCAAAGGACCCTGACCGGGCCCTTGGTCCCGGACTCGAAGAAGATCCGGACATATTCGTGGAGCTGATAGACCAGCAGTTCTATCAATTAAGTTGTGATGAAGCCATGGTGGCCATTACGGCCGACTATCCCGGACTGCTTCCTGCGTCGCACGTAAGAAAAATCAAAAATCCCAACTCCAAAAACTAGGATCCCCTTTTAGACACTTCACCTACCATATACATATGGTGTTTTATAGGGAAGGCATTCGGGACACCATGCCGAACCTGCAGCAACTCGCCAACAAGAGGCACCGAGGCTGGGCAGGCCAAAAAGGAAGGCAGTCAGGATGGAGACGCCGGCGCATAGGTATGACAACAAAGACCCCTCTCCATGGTTGTCGTCTTTCTCGAAATGTAATGACGTCCATGTTTCTTTAATAGAAATTACGCTCGCCGGAATATGTCCGGCGAGGCTGCCGATCATGCTTCCACCAGTCGGGCTCCAGGGCCGGACATAGAGGCGGAAGCCGACATGGGGCGGACGCCGGATACTCCTCCTACAGAGGATGCGGACAGACTGTCCGCTACAAATTCAGAAGTGGAGAGGGCCATGAATCATAGGCGTCGCCGGGCCGTACTCCGTGACGCTTGCTTCTCACCAGAGGCATTTGATGCCTTCAATTCTGGAGATGCATACCTCCGTGCTTCTCAAAATGGTCTAGCCAAAGCCACGGACCAGTATGTAAGGGATGTACGGGTAAGCAAATCTGACGATTATATGTATCAGTAGCCCCTAAGACTTGAAACAGTTAGCAGAACTGATTTAAGGATCATCTATTGTGCAGGTTCTTACAGAGAAGAATACTCAACTGTCACAGGAGCTGGAGGAATGCAAGACCCAACTTCGGGCCCCTGTTGCCGCATTGTAGGAACCTAAAAAGTCCCCAGCTGGTAACATTTGTTTCAAAGAATAATGGGTACCATATAGCGTGTGGCATGGCTGCAGATCTAACAATAGATGTTGCAGATGAATCCAGAGAGAATCCGGAGGACCAGCATGTCGTACGACAGCTAAAGGCTGGCGAACACGTGCTGACTGAGGTTAGGCAGGAGAAAAACAATCTCCAAGACGCCAATACCAAGCTGAGCGTGGAACTGAAAGATGTTCGAGCCCAGCTTGCGGACTCCGAGAAGGAGAATAAGTGGCTTCGACGCGGCATATTCAGTAAGTGCTTGAATGAACCCTTAAAAAAGGGGATGGCGGAGAAGCCGGCTAACAGAGTTATGTCTGTAGGTATGCTGACGGGTCATCCTGTGGAGGAGATGCCCGGGTCTGCGGGTGATCTTCTATCTGAGCTCTCACAACTGCACAAACAAGTTCGGCAGGTGATGCAAGGTATTGCCCAGGCCTTGTGGCCATCCATCTCCCTGCCAGAAGGCATTGGAGAGCTTGCGGAGAAGCTCAAGGGAGCACGGCGGCGCTTCCGATTATGGAAGATATCGGCCTGCCATCAAGGTGCCAAGGAAGCCTGGGCCATGGTGAAGACACGGTATACCAAGGCTGACCCAAACCACATGGCCGAGGTCGGACCTGTGGGGCCTGATGGGAAAGAGATCCCCGTTAGTTTAGTCTATGGGCAAGTAGAATTAGCCGCAAAGTATTCCCAACAGGATTGTAGGCTAGACCGCCTGTTGGATGGTATAGAAGAGGAATTTAGTCGGTCTGCATGACTATGTAATTAAAGTGACATGTATAATGCCTTCTAGCCGGATTGTAAATCATTTGTCATGGCAGACCTTTTCGCTTCAACCTCGGGACCCGATAGTCCGGAGTGTATCCGAATACCCGCTCAGTTATATAAGAACCGGGGTATGCATGGAGACCAGGCGTAGGGGTCATTAGTGCTTGAACAGACAAGTGCCCAACTAGTTATGTTATATTACATGGGTAGTAAGAAACATCTTCTAGGGATAATAGTTCCGTTAAGGGTTCCTTTCCCTGGGTACGCATGCCCTAAAGTGCATGTCCGGACTGTGAGAGGAAACGCAGGAAAAAACATCTGGGGGCACATATGGAAAATAAATAAAAATCATCTTTTGTTCACCGACCGAATATTCCCTTACGAACGCTAGCTTTCGGCTTCACCCAGTCTAAGGTACACATCCGGCTGACCCGACAGTAACAATCGCAGAGGTGCTCCCCTTATGCCCTAGCCGAATTAACGAGAACGTAGTGCATAAATACAAGAGCCAGGCAACCCAGCTTGGCCAAAACTTAAGTCATATCGATGCATATAATGGCGAAGAAAAGGTACATGCGGAAGAATAACACATGTGTGGGGCATGAAGCCCAGATAAATAATTAAGCTTCCGTGTAAGAAGCCCCCAGGTATAATGAGCGCGGTTAGCGCGTCAATAGTGTGCAAGCAAGGCACAAGTTGGCCCTTAGAGGCCTTGAGAAAGAATAAAAGAAAGAAAGAGAAAAAAAGACAGTCAATGTAAATGTGAAAAATGGACAGAGGAAGGAGACGAACATAGAGTCCGGCACTAGGCGTAGAATCTTCGGAGCCTGGCTGCATTCCATGGGTTTGGCTCAAGTCGATTATTCGATGCATCCCGCAGACGGTACGCTCCACCGGTCAGAACTTGGTCAATAATGAAGGGACCTTCCCATTTGGGCTCGAGCTTGGTCTTTTTCTTCTCCGGCAGGCGTAGAACTAGCTCGCCAATGTTATAAGTTTTGGCCCGTACTTCTCTGCTTTGGTATCTTCGAGCTTGTTGCTGATAGAATGCGGAACAGGCTTTTTCCACGTCGCGCTCCTCCTCCAGTGTGTCCAGACTGTCCTATCGATCGAGCTTGGCTTCTCTTTCTTCGTACATGCGCACTCAAGGTGAGTCATGAATTATGTCACAGGGCAGAACCGCCTCTGCGTCGTACACCATAAAGAAGGGTGTGTACCCGGTAGTACGATTCGGCGTGGTCCGCAGCCCACAGAGTACGGAGTCGAGCTCCTCTACCCAGTGCGTGTTAGACTCCTTTAAGGACCGCACTAGTCTGGGTTTAATGCCGCTCATGATAAGACCATTTGCTCACTCAACTTGGCCATTGGTGTGTGGGTGATAGACTGAAGCATAATCGAGCTTGATGCCTATGTTGCTGCACCAGAGTTTTACCTCGTCAGCCATGAAGTTCATGTCGTTGTCAGTGATGATGCTGTGGGGGACGCCATAACGGTGTACAACCCCGGATATGAAGTCTATCACCGGTCCGGATTTGGCCGTTTTAACAGGTTTGGCTTCTATCCATTTGGTGAATTTATCCACCATGACCAGTAAGTATTTTTTCTTATGGGTTCCCCCTTTAAGGGATCCAACCATGTCAAGCCCCCAGACCGCGAAGGGACAGGTAATGGGGATTGTTTGGACGGCGATGGGTGGCATGTGGCTATGATTTGCAAAAAGCTGGCAACCGGCGCAGCGTTGGACCAAGTCCTGTGCGTCTGCCCAGGTCATCGGCCAATAAAAACCTGTACGGAAGGCCTTGCTTACAAGGGCCCGGGCTGCGGCGTGGTGGCCGCCGAGTCCGGCGTGAATTTCTGCCAAAAGTTTCCGTCGTTCCTCTTTGGAGATGCACCTTTGAAGGACTCACGTAGTGCAGCGTGCCTCATTTTGGTCCTCGGGAAGTTCCTGCCTAGTTAGGTAGGCCAGGAATGGTTCTGTCCATGGGGCAATGACGGCCATTATTACATGGGATGAAGGTGTTATTTCGGTGGCAGAGCCTCCGATTATGTTAGAGTGTTTGGTACCGGGCATTTTGGCCGGGTCCGGACTATTGTTACCGGTGTCCCCTTCCCATACCACGGATGGTTTAAACAACCTCTCCAAAAAGATGTTGGGGGGGGGATCGCATCGCGTTTTGCGCCAATGCGGGCGAGGATATCCGCCGCCTGATTGTTTTCCCGAGCCACATGGTGGAATTCGAGCCCCTCGAACCGAGCTGACATCTTTAGGACGGCGTTTCGATAGGCCGCCATCTTCGGATCCTTGGCATCGAAGTATCCATTTATTTGGGCTATTGCGAGGTTCGAATCCCCACGCACCTCCAGGTGTTGAATGCCCATGGAAACTGCCATCCGAAGACCATGCAACAAGGCTTCGTATTCGGCTGCATTGTTGGAGTCTGTGTACAGTATCTGTAGTACGTATTGAACAGTATCTCCGGTTGGGGACGTCAGGACGACGCCAGCCCCAGACCAGCCAGCATTTTGGAGCCGTCGAAGTGCATGATCCAATTGGAGTATGCGCCGTACTCTTTAGGGAGTTCGGCTTCTGTCCATTCGGCGACAAAATCGGCCAATACTTGCGATTTAATGGCTCGCCGAGGTTTGTATGTTATGTCAAATGGGGGGGAGCTCAATGGCCCATTTGGCAATCCGGCCCGTGGCGTCGCGGTTGTTTATAATATCATTAAGTGGCACTTCCGAGGCTACTGTAATCAAACACTCTTGAAAGTAGTGTCGCAGCTTCCGGGATGCCATGAATATCGCATAGGCTATCTTTTGATAATGTGGGTACCGTGATTTGCATGGAGTGAGGACAGTGGATACATAATATACTGGCTTTTGAAGAGGGAATTTATGTCCGTCCGCTTTTCGTTCGACGACGAGCACTGCGCTTACAACCTGATGAGTTGCCGCAATGTAGAACAACATTGGTTCACCGATGTTGGCGTGGCCAGGATTGGGTTGGTTGCCAGTATGGCTTCTATTTCTTCCAATCCGGCTATGGCAGCGTCCGACCACTTGAAGTGTTCAGTTCACCGAAGGAGGCGATAAAGAGGTAATGCATTTTCTCCTAAGCGGGAGATAAAGCGGCTTAGAGCCGCCACACATCCAGTTAATTTCTGGATTTGTTTGAGGTCCATTGGGATAGCCAACTATGACAGAGCCCGGATTTTGGCTGGATTAGCTTCAATTCCTCTACTAGAGACAATGAAGCCCAGGAGCTTTCCGGCTGGTATGCCAAAAACGCATTTTTCCGGATTGAGCTTGATGTCGTATGTTCGGAGGTTGTCAAATGTGAGCCTCAAGTCGTCTATTAGAGAGTCGACGTGTTTGGTTTTGACGACCACATCATCCACGTATGCTTCTACTGTTTTGCCGATCTGTTTCTCCAGACATGTCTGAATCATGCACTGATATGTTGTGCCGGCGTTTTTGAGCCCAAAAGGCATTGTGTTGAAACAGAAGGGGCCATATGGTGTGATAAATGCCGTTGCGGCTTGGTCGGACTCCGCCATCTTGATTTGATGGTAATCGGAGTATGCGTCGAGGAAACACAATGACTCGTGTCCTGTGGTAGCATCGATAATTTGATCAATGCGGGGGAGGGGGAAGGGATCCTTTGGGCAAGCCTTGTTGAGGTCCTTGAAGTCGACACATCGGCGCCATGATTTGTCCTTCTTTGGTACCATCACCAGGTTTGCTAGCCAGTCCGGGTGTTTTATTTCTCTAATGAATCCGGCCTCCAATAATTTGGCTAGTTCGTCCCCCATAGCTTGTCTCTTAGGTTCAGAGAAACGCCGAAGAGTCTGCTTGACCGGCTTGAATCCCTTTAGGATATTGAGGTTGTGCCCGGCCAGCCTGCATGGGATTCCTGGCATGTCTGAGGGGTGCTAGGTGAATATGTCCCAATTCTCGCGCAGGAACTCTCGTAGTGCGGCGTCCACGGCGGGGTTTAACTGTGCCCCGATGGAGGTTGTTTTTGTAGGGTCCGTTGGGTGGACTTGGAATTTGACTATTTTATCCTCTGGTTTAAAAGAGGTGGACTTGGATCTCTTGTCAAGTATCACGTCGTCCCTGTCCACTATGGAGCGTAGCGTGGTTAATTCCTCGGCCGAAAGGGCTTCGGATAATGCCTTGAGGGCCAATGCGGCTGTTTTGTTTTCGGCGCGGAGTGCTGTGTCCGGATCACTAGCGAGAGTGATGATTCCATTGGGCCCGGGCATTTTGAACTTCATGTACCCATAATGGGGTATGGCTTGGAAGATCGTGAATGCCTACCGTCCTAAAAGGGCGTGGTGTCCACTACTGAACGGGGCCACTTGGAATGTAATTTATTCGGACCTATAGTTCTCCGGCGTGCCGAATACCACATCTAGTGTGATTTTCCCAGCACAGCGTGCTTCTCGACTAGGGATGATTCCTCTGAAGGTTGTGCTGCTTTGCTCAATGCGGTTCCAGTCTATTTCCATTTTTTGAAGAGTTTCCTCATAGATGAGGTTCAATCCACTGCCGCCGTCCATGAGTACTTTGGTGAGTCGAAAGCTTTCCACAATTGGACTGAGGACCAGTGCAGCTGGTTCTCGGCCTGTTTGGAATTTAGGTTCGTCACTAGCATTGAAGGTAATAGCTGTGTCGCTCCATGGATTTATTGCTGCCACGTGGCAGATTTCGGCGAGGCTGTGGAGTGTTTGCTTGCGCCTATTATTTGATGCGAAGGTTTCAAAGATTGTTAATACCGTATTGTTATCCATGAGATGGTGCTCTGTGGCATTTGGGATGAGAAGATCCTCACCGCTTTTGGCCACCTGCCGGAGTATCCAACATGCTCTAAGGTTGTGTGTTGGTATGGTATCCGCTGTACTATGAATTTTGCAGGGTCCATTAAGCCATCCCTCCAATACGGTTCCATGCCCTGTAGAGGGTTTTTGTTTCTTTGTAACTAACTCGGGTGTCTTATGATAGTGCACCCTTTTACTTCGGACTGGGTGTATATTCTGAGCCGGATTATCCCAAAATTTTGTTTCGGTTTTCCAGGCACTTTCCATTGCACAACACTTTCATCCTATGGACGCCAAGTCAGCGAAGCGTGATATGTCATGGCGACTCAATGCGTTAAGGATTCCCTTGGCCGTGCAATTATTGCAGAAAAATGAGACTGCGTCTTCCTCGCGACAGTCCTTAACCTTGTTCATCACAAGGAGGAATCTGGCCTAATAATGATGTACTGTTTCATGGGGCTCTTGCCTGATGTGGGAAAGATCGTTTATGTGTGGGTGGGTGGGTGGGTGGATTTGAGTTCGAACCTCCACCCGATCTGAGACCCATGGGCCGAGGAGTTTCCAATCTTGGAAGTTCGGATTCCAAAGTGTTGCCCGATAAGTCTGGCCCACTACCTGACTCTAGGTTTAGGGCTTGGGTGATGTCCTCCCGTGAACGGGTATCCGGCTCAGAGAGCTCGGGAATCCAGACATAGTTAGTCCTCAAGATAGAGGAAGAATTGCCGCGTTGTTCCTCCACCACCGCAACATGATGGGTGACTGGTGGAGAGTTAATCTCCCTTTGATCGGGTTTAAGACCAATCTGATCGTAGTCCGTAGCGACTCCCAAGGTGGCGATGCAATCCAAGAGCTCGTTTAGGGAAGAGAGCTCCATTGGATCCATCTGCTCGATGAATTCCGAGCCGACGTGGAGGCTATTTTTGATGACCCGAGAAGTCATTGTCGGTGCAGCAGCCGAACAGGCGGTCATGATGAAACTACCTAGCTGGAGAGTTTGGCCGACAGCCAGGGCTCCCCCGGCGGTAATGTTGTTTTTAACAACGAGACGATGCATCCTTCCTTATGGCGAGGGCACAGTAGAACTCTCAATGAAAGCACCAATGTCGGTGTCAAAACCGGCGGATCTCGGGTAGGGGGTCCCGAACTGTGTGTCTAAGGCGGATGGTAACAGGAGGCAGGGGACACAATGTTTTACCCAGGTTTGGGCCCTCTTGATGGAGGTAAAACCCTACGTCCTGCTTGATTATTCTTGATAATATGAGTAGTACAAGAGTAGATCTACCACAAGATTGGAGAGGCTAAACCCTAGAAGCTAACCTATGGTATGATTGTCTGTTGTCCTACGGATTAAAACCCTCCGGTTTATATAGACACCGAAGGGGGCTAGGGTTACACAAGGTCGGTTACAAAGGAGGAGATATACATATCCGTATTGCCTAGCTTGCCTTCCACGCCAAGTAGAGTTCCATCCGGACATGGGACGAAGTCTTCAATCTTGTGTCTTCATGGTCTAACAGTCCGGCCAAAGGATATAGTCCAGCCGTCCGGAGACCCCCTAATCCAGGACTCCCTCAGTACCACTGATATCTCAGGAGCAGGCTTAGGCTAACCATGGGTCGCAGGTGGACCAAGCCGCAGTAGCGGGCGGCGACCCCAGTGTGGCAGCCCCACTCCAGGCAGGGGCGGCACACTGGGGGCTGCACGGAAGGCGTCGTCCGGAGGTAGGTCCTTTGCCGGGGAGGCGCCGGCGAGCCCTCCCCCGGCAGAGGGACCGTGGTCGCCGAGGGTGCCTCTAGCATCCCCTTTGCCCCTTGGCATCGTCCTAGTTTCCGGACGCCCCAACGGTGGTCGAGGGTGGCTCAAGGCGGGGCCCTTGTCTGGCAATCTGAAGCAAGGCTCGCGCCTGTGTAGGTCTCCGCCCATAACACTCTCACGTAATAATGAGTGGGGCTGTACACGCCCCAGAGTCTCCGGAGAGCCGCCCTCGGGCCTCGGGGGCTCCCGCCCACGTCCTAGTGGAAGCACCATGCTCAGCACTGGCGGTCGACGTTGTCCCCCAATGACTATGCTCACGGCCAATAAAAGCACTAGGCTCTGTGCTAGTGAGAAGACAAGAAGACTAGCTAGGTGCCGGACGCGACCATGTGCTTTAAACCCCTTTTTCTGTAGCTTGATTTGCCGCCTTTTTGGATTTGAACTCGCGGTTGTATTTTCATTGGCAAAGCATGGGGGGCATCTTTTCTCATTCATGTTGATTTCTTGAGTTTTCTGGCTCCATGCCTTGTTTCGAGGCCAGCGCCTACCGCCCCTCCCCTACGAACGCCTCACGAGCGGGGGCTGGGCGTGGTATGTGTGCGCATCTCACCGTGATCTAACGCTCGTCTCTCGCAAGGCCCTCTCAGGCGGACCAGCGGGCTCCTCAGAAGCCCGAAACCTTGCGAGCCCGCGAGAACTCCTCTCGGGATAACTACACATCAACAACTACAAGGCCGGTCTGAGGCCCGCCTAGACCTCAGTTACTGCAACAATTTTACGGAGGAACTTGAGAACTCAAAAAAGCACGTCTTAAGTCTGGCTCACGGAATAAAACAATGGTCTGATTACATGAGGGGCTCCCCCTCCCCAAAATGCACTTACATCTTTGGGGGCTATGCCCAAGCTTTTGTGCGTAGGTTCAAAACAAGGAGCGCGGGCTCAATCAGACATGTCGCTCGCAACATCTTCCGAATCCCTCCCAGACATGCTACTAGCGTCGTCGCCTGCGTCATTTTCACCATCATCGATCGCGTCGCCTTCATCCGCAACGAACACCACTGCGTCGTCATCAGAAGCGAAAGCTCTGACCAGAGCATCCACGTTATCATCCACCCAGCGCACCATGTTGCCCCGGATAGCTCCGGGCACTGGAGCGATGGCGGCATGGAAGTCGAAGTTGGGGTCGGCATTCTGAAGATGGCTGAAACGCGGGAAAACGCGCGCCCAAGGAGGCCACGGCTCTTTTCGTCAACGAGCTCGCGAGCCCTCTCAGCCCGGTCCTCCAGGCGCGTCACGACGTCGGTGAAGAAGCGAAGATGGTCGGCATAGTCTTCTGCATGAGGATGAGGGGCGTATTCGTCGCAGATGATGCCCAACGCCCGATTGGCCCTCACCCTGAGGTCATGGAGCATGGGGGCGTGTTCGCGCTGCAACGTCTGTCGACGGATCGCCTCCTCCCTACTCTGCTGCGCGAGGGACTCAGCAGCAGTAACTCCCTACTGAAGCGGGAGTAGTTCAGCATGGGCAGAGGCCAACTCGGCCTGCATGGAGATCAAGGAAGTTGCAGCGGCCTTCTCGCGCTGCTCCGCCTTAGCCAACCTCAACCCGAGGGCGGTGGTCCTGCCCTTAGTTTCGGCTTCCATGAGCATCAGTATAACGCCCTCGATGCGGCTATATCTCCCACTTGTCGAAGCACGACTTAGAGGCATAACCGCATTGAAAGCAATGCCGCAAGTGAGGTAATCTTCGCAAACAACCCATGTAATACAATAAGGGAAAAGAGATACATAGTTGTCTTACAATCGCCACTTCACACAATACATGAATAAAGCATTACATCATCCAGTTACACACAAGGTCCGACTACGGAACCAAAATAAAAGAAGACTACCCCAAATGCTACACAGATCCCCGATCGTCCCGACTGGGCTCCACTACTGATCAACTAGAACGAAACAACACGAAGGACAAGATCTTCATCGAGCTCCTCCTTGAGCCTGGTTGTGTCATCCGCACGTACTCATCGGCACCTGCAAGATGGTTTTGGAAGTATCTATGAGCCACGGGGACTCAGCAATCTCGCACCCTCGCGATCAAGACTATTTAAGCTTATGGGAAAGGTAAAGGTATGAGGTGGAGCTGCAGCAAGCGACTAGCATATATGGTGGCTAAACATACGCAAATGAGAGCAAGAAGAGCAGGCAAAGCACGATCGATAAACTATGATCAAGAAGTGATCCTAGAACAACCTACGTCCATCATAACTCCAACACCGTGTTCACTTCCCGACTTCGCCGGAAAGAGACCATCATGGTTACACACGTGGTTGATGCATTTTAATTAAGGTCAACTTCAGGTTTTCTACAACCGGACATTAACAAATTCCCATCTGCCCATAACTGCGGGCACGGCTTTCGAAAGTTCAAATCCCTACAGGGGTGTCCCAACTTAGCCCATCACAAGCTCTCACGGTCAACGAAGGATATTCCTTCTAGCGGGAAGACCCGATCAGACTCGGAATCCCGGTTACAAGACATCCTCGACAATGGTAAAACAAGTCCAGGAAAGCCACCCGATGTGCCGACATCCTGATGGGAGTTGCACATATCTCGTTCTCAGGGCAACACCGGATAGGTCAAGCTACAAGTAAAACCAGCCCTCAAGTTTCCCCGAGGTGGCCCCGCAGGCTGCCCATTTCGGACCAACACTTAGACAAGCACTGGCCCGGGGGGTTAAAATAAAGATGACCCTTTGGCTGGCCTAACCCAAGGGAAAAAGAGGCTAGGTGGCAAATGGTAAAAACAATGTTGTGCCTTGCTGGAGGAGTTTTATTCAAAGCAAACTGTCAAGGGGTTCCCATTATAACCCAACCGCGTAAGGAACGCAAAATCCGGGAACATAACACCGATATGACGGAAACTGGGGCGGCAAGAGTGGAACAAAACACCAGGCATAAGGCCGAGCCTTCCACCCTTTACCAAGTATATAGATGCATTAATTAAATAAGAGATATTTTAATATCCCAACAAAACATACATGTTCCAAACATGGAACAAGCTTCAATCTTCACCTGCAACTAACAACGGTATAAGAGGGGCTGAGCAAAGCGGTAACATAGCCAAACAACGGTTTGTTGGGACAAGGTGGGTTAGAGGCTTGGTTCAACAATATGGGAGGCATATAAGCAAGTGGTAGGTATCATAGCATAGGCATAGCAAAAGAGCGAGCATCTAGCAAGCAAAGATAGAAGTGATTTCGAGGGTATGGTCATCTTGCCTGAAATCCCGCAAGGAAGAAGAACGAGTCCATGAAGAAGGCAAACGGACGTAGATGAACGGGTCCTCACAAACTTGACGTTACCGGAACCAACCCGAAGAAGCAAACACCGGAAAGAAGCACACAACATAGTAAACAAACCAACACATGAACAAGATATGATATGCGGGATGCGGAATGTGATGCATATGCATGATTTGACAAGAGATGAATGAACCTGGCCTTAACATGGAAATCCAAGTGTGCCACTGGAAAGGTGAGGTGAAATCGCTTGAAAACGATGTAAAGATCACCGGAATCGGAGTTACGGTTTGGAAAAGGCAAGCAATTCAAATATGGCACCGGTCTGCGATAAACAGCAAGTAGCCATCTAAATGCAACAAGTTAAACATGTAGCACACAAACATGGCAACAAAATACATGGCAGGGATCCATTCATGATGCTTAACAAAAGATGAACACTGAGCTACGTCCAAATCATCCATTAACAGGTTCAACCAAGCATTGCAAAAATGCATTTGGTAAACAAATTTCAGACTTCGTGAAATTAACACTTGTCTGGAATTTCAGATCAGGTAGCACACTTTAGAGCATGAAAGCTATATGCTACAGGACCTCAACATGGCAAAGTAAAGCATGGCATGGAGCTACTCAAGGAGCTTAACAAAAGTCCCTTAGTGACCTTGAGCCAAAAGGGATCAGAAAATACATTTGCAAGCATGTGAACATGGCAAAAACATAATCAGTTCTCAGACTTGGTGAAAACTGGAGCATGTTGAAAACAGATATCAAGTAGGCATGTTTACAAGCTCGATGCACTCACTACAGAGAAAGGCACGACAATATAAGCATACACCCAACAAGAATACACATTATACAAGCTAGACATGGCAAGAACAACAACATAGCATGCACGGATGAACTACAACATCCTCGGCAAAATCGCTAACAAGTAGACAATCTGCCCAGATTCACGAAATAGCAAAAGTAGATCTCGATTGACTCAAGCTAGGGTGCTCCATAATTGCAAACAAAGACATGGATGGATAGAACACTACAAGATTAACAAATCATCCTTACTAATCATCCTCAAAAGAGGCACGGATCACTAGGAAACAACATGAACATATGGCATATTGAGATAAATAGATCAAGGACTTAGTGGAAATGCTAAGTCCCTGAAATCAGCATTAACAAATGCTCCACTTTGCAAGCTTGTGCTAGCCACCACACACATCACAAAAATACATGGATAGCACCCCTGGAAAGATGGCATGGCATATAACAAAACACATGTAGAGCTCAAGAGCATATCATGCACACAATAATCATTGCAAAAATGACAAATAGCTATTTGGTGCAGCAGATCTGACAATAAACTCAAATATCACTCTTCCAACAGCATTTTGGGCATCACGATGAACTCAAATGAAAATGAAGCAATGAGATGAAATGATGTGCTCTCCGAGACGAACATTTTGATATGCTAAACGCGCAAAACGGAGCTACGGATGCAAAGTTACGACATGATGAACATGGGCATATGAAACATGGAAATCTCGGGGACTTTGTAGAAATTGGACCTCTCTGAGAAAGTCAACCCGGGACGGAGACGTGCAGGACAGAGGGATCCGGATCTGGACGGGGCATTTGGATCGGGGGAGTGGTGGATCTGGTCCCGATCCACGGAACCTGCCGGAGACGATGGAGATGGCCGGACTTGGAGGAGACCTCGCCGGAGCGCGGTGGAGGAGGACGCGGGGCTCACTGAAGTTGCACCGGGGGCAGACCCGGCGACCCAAAGCAGCGGCGGGGCGCATGGCGGCGGCGGCGGGGCCACGCCGGCGAAGGGCGGCGCTGGCGGGAAGGAGGCGAGGCGCGGTGGCGCATGGCGGCGGCCGGAGCGGCGCAGGAGGCGGCTCGGGCGGGCGCGATGCCGAGCGGCTGGCGGCGGCGACCGGGCCCGAAGGACCCCGCGCGGGCCCTGGCGGGCCGGCGGGTGAACCGTGGCAGCGGGAATGAGGCAGGAGGCCCGGTGGCGCGAGCCGGTTGGCCCGGAGCGGCGGCGGAGCTGAGGTGGCACGACGCTATTGGGCGAACTGAGGTGGCAGTGGCGGCGGACATGTCCGGCCGGTGGTGGGGAGTTATGTCCGGCGGCGCGAGGAGGAGTTTGCTAGGGTTTGGACTGCGCGAAAATTCGGGGAGAGCCACATATTTATAGGTAGAGGGAGCTAGGAGAGTCCAAATGAGGTGCGGTTTTCGGCCACGCGATCGTGATCGAACGACCGAGATGATGGAGGAGGTTTAGGTGGGTTTTGGGCCAAATTGAAGGGGTGTTGGGCTGCAACACACACGAGGCCTTTTCGGTCCCTCGGTTAACCGTTGGAGCATCAAACGAAGTCCAAATGGTACGAAACTTGACAGGCGGTCTACCGGTAGTAAACCAAGGCCGCATGGCAAGTCTCGGTCCAATCCGGAAATGTTTAACCCCCACACGTGAAAAGAAGGTAGAAAAGACCACCAGGGGAGATAGGAGCGCCGGAATGCAAAACGGACAACGGGGAAAATGCTCGGATGCATGAGACGAACACGTATGCAAATGAAATGCACAAGATGACATGCTATGCAATGCATGACACGCAAGCAATGACAAGGCTACAACAGCGAATAACTGGACGACACCTGGCACATCGATCTCGGGGCGTTACAACACTCCACCACTATGAGAGGATCTTGTCCCGAGATCTAGAATGGCACCAGAGGGACAACGGAAAAGGAAGAGAAACGGTAGAACTAAGTTGCTTCTTTAAAAAACGAGTGAAACCAAAGAACCTTGAAAGGTTAAACAAATTGGAAGAAAGAAAACAACAGAGAAGAATAAAGTTAAAAGCGCTCTATTACGAAAAAGGGAAAAGAAAGAACCGAATCGGGTAGCACTTCGGTTGAAAAGAGATGAAGACTTGATAAAATGAGAGAGCTTGAGCAAAAAGGGACACAACACTCGGATGGAAACGAGATAGAGAAGGCATAATAATGATATAATTTGGAGAGAACTCCGGTAGAAAAGAGAAGAAAGCTTGATAAGATGAAAAGAAATTGAAGGGATGACACAACACTCCGGTTGAATGAACTATCAAAGAAAAGAACATGATCTTGACAAAACAAGATTATGGGTCGAAGAGAGCAACATCACAATGCCTCCGGAACAAAAGTAAGAATGGAATGAATGAAGGAAAAAGAACGAGAGCACGCTTACAACAAATGCTAGAACAGAGTTGTTGGGAAACCAACAGCGAAAAGAATAAGATTGATATGGTCTTATGGAATACATCTCATATTATGAGGTGACAACCTGCCACTCACGGGAAAAAGAATTGGATTGGATTGATAAAAACAAGAAGGAGACGAGAAAGCTATATCACCGGGAGGATAAAAGAAGAACTTGGGTCATTTATAAGCACCATAATAGCAACAAATCTTAGAGAAGGCTTTAGGTGAAGTATAACCCCAAGATAACTCCAAAGAAGAGATTGATGGATTTAAAATACCTCATTCTTAACCACATGTGAATCATGAGACATGAACTCAAATTATCAAGAATCACATAATACCACCTCGAATGATACGGTTGAAAGAATTGCACTCCAGATTGCAAGATGAAGAATGTTTGAGCTCCTTAGAGACGAATCTCGATGAAAAACTTCGAGAAGGAATTAAATGCTTGATGAACCATCATGTAGAACCTCCATGAAGAACTCCGGTAAACAAAAGGATGAATCAACCGAAAGGAAAGAGAAGTTGAAAACACAAGGTGAATCCTTGTACCGATTTAGATGAATCTGCATGGTGAAATAATTGAAAAAGGTTGGAACTCTGGGAAAAAAGAGAAGATGAAACAATTGAAATCAGGAATTTGATGAGCCTCCAGAATAGGGAATTGAATAAACTCGATGAAACAAGAATAAGAATTACGTTATGCGTATCCATCCCCAATTTAAATTGATGACAAGCAACAGATTGCATA
Organism: Triticum aestivum; assembly: GCF_018294505.1. Classification (NCBI taxonomy): domain Eukaryota; kingdom Viridiplantae; phylum Streptophyta; class Magnoliopsida; order Poales; family Poaceae; genus Triticum; species Triticum aestivum. The sequence continues at coordinate 394,514,557 of NC_057809.1, forward strand.
CAACTTATTCTCGTAGAAAGGATTTAGAGAGATATGGCGCAAACTTGAGAAGGTATTGAACGAGCCGCCGGAAGGATTGAAAACAACAAATGAATTGGTATGATAACGAAAGAGAAGCACCCTTGAACGAACCACCGTAAGAATTGACAACGAATAAATAGATATGATAGCAAGGAAGAAAAATCCTGAATAGCCACCGTAAGAATTGGAACTGAATGAAGTAAAGGGATGAATCACCGGGAAGAATTTGAGAACGAGTGAAGATACTTGAGGGGATTTAGATACCACTGAAACGAAGAGATCACGAGCTAATTAGAGAATATTGAATGATGCACCGGTAAGATTGGAGGATGATAACTGAAAGGCTGAGAACGAATAACTTGAGATGATGGGCTCCGGATAATCAAACTAAAAAGACTCCTGAATTGCCCCTGATGGGTGAAAAGAAATCTCACAATCAAAACCAATTATGAGAGGATGGCATAGGATGGGGCAATATTTGAAAGAAACTCTTCTTCGGTCTTCAAAATCTGAGAATGACGATGAGGAACACCACCAAATTATTTAGACGCTCCGGAAGAATCAAAACGAATAGGTTGGGCCAACGATGAAAAGAATTCGACAGATCTTGGAGAAAAGCATTTGACTGATGATAAATCATTCTTACGTCAAACTTCAAAAGAAATTTGAGGATAGCTCCGGGAAAATAAGAAGAATCAGGTAAGATCCTGGGAAAAGACCTGTGGGTTAGGGCCCACTCAAAAAAAACACTGTTGAAAAGATTACTTGAAAAGGAGAAAGCACCGGTTGAATTAGATGACTTGAATGAGATAACATCCTCGAAAGAGCTTGAACGAATGTAGAGTGGGATACACGAATCTTCGAGATATCTTGAGCACTCCGGAACAATTGAATAGCAAGAAATGACTGAACATGAGGTGCACCGGCAAGAGAATGTATTTGAAACGAGGAAAAGATATGATCAACAAGACTTGAATTGGTTCCACCGGAGAAGATAAAAGAAACGAAGAATGATGAACTAGAAGTTCCGTTAGTATCTTCATGAGAATCACCAGATAAGAACATTAAAGGAAAAGAATGGAAAGGCTTCACAAGAATAAAAGGATACTTGATTAAGACATCTGAGTCCTCGAAGAAACAAGGGTGGGAGGGTGGGAAAACAAAGGCAACTTGGGACGGATGAAACAAACACCGTTGAGAAGAACTGATAATTGATCTTGCAAAAATTGACAAGATTTGACCCACTTGAAGAGAAGCACACCGGTAGAAAAGGATTGACATGGCAATCTTGATTATCAAGAAGGATTAGTATTTGCATAGGAGTATGAGAACACCGGTTTGGAAAGGTATGGAATCAACATTTGACATCGAAGCAACTCGAATACCACAACTGAAACAAAACAAAGGATTGGCTTGCAGAATAAGCCGGAACAAACATATGATAGAGATTTCGTCCGAAGTTTTCGTGGTGGGGCCTACACGGGCTCGATCGTACAGCACCATCATGTACAAGGCAGTGCACATGACATACGAAGCGTCCCCGAGTCGGCATAGCAAAGGACTCTTTAAGACACAACAAGACCACTTTAAAACCGACCGTGAATAGGCGGACCACTAGACGTCGAACCCCAATTTCATATCATACATCTGTCAGAAAGATTTCCTAAGAGCTACTTGAATTCCCACTTATGAAACTCCCGAACCTTTCCGGTTATGCAATCAGGTGTTGGGGATACAGGGGAAGCACAATATCTCACCCAAAACTAGCAAATCCTACATCCAGCTGTATCCATCCTTCAACACATAACCACGAAACCTTCGGAAATCATCTACCTCAACCTTCGAAAAGCATTCGTTATACAAGTTATGGCAATACTCCCGAACTCCCGCCCCAGTACTGGGTGGCGTCGAGGTTATCTCACCAACGAACTGCATAAAAGAGATTTTCGATGTCGGCGTACTAAACTCAGGTATTCCAGAACTGCAACGATAAAATTGTGATGACAACACCTTGGAGCTCAACTCCCCGGGACACTGCTACAACCCCTAAAGACAGGAGGCACCAAGAATAATGTTCTCGTCACAAAACCATCGGAACGATTCCAAGATACCCGCGAGATCCTAAAACTTTTTTTTAGTGAAATTTGAGAAGAGAAGAGTCAAAACTCTACGTCAGGATGCCTTACCAGAGCGATGAGGAGACTGGGGAGTAAAAAGAATTCCTAAACTCTCTGATATATAATTCCTAAATGACTCAAAACATTTTTCTAGACACAACTTGGCCGCTAAAAACGATCAAGCAATGGGGCTCCTAAGGTCGGGGAAGGCTCTGATACCAACTTATAATGCCCTCGATGTGGCTATATCCCCCACTTGTCGAAGCACGACTTAGAGGCATAACCGCATTGAAAGCAATGCCGCAAGTGAGGTAATCTTCGCAAACAACCCATGTAATACAATAAGGGAAAAGAGATACATAGTTGGCTTACAATCGCCACTTCACACAATACATGAATAAAGCATTACATCATCCAGTTACACACAAGGTCTGACTATGGAACCAAAATAAAAGAAGACTACCCCAAATGCTACACAGATCCCCGATCGTCCCGACTGGGCTCCACTACTGATCAACTAGAACGAAACAACACGAAGGACAAGATCTTCATCGAGCTCCTCCTTGAGCTTGGTTGCGTCGTCTGCACGTACTCATCGGCACCTGCAAGCTGGTTTTGGAAGTATCTGTGAGCCACGAGGACTCAGCAATCTCGCACCCTCGCGATCAAGACTATTTAAGCTTATGGGAAAGGTAAAGGTATGAGGTGGAGCTGCAGCAAGCGACTAGCATATATGGTGGCTAAACATACGCAAATGAGAGCGAGAAGAGAAGGCAAAGCACGATCGATAAACTATGATCAAGAAGTGATCCTAGAACAACCTACGTCAATCATAACTCCAACACCGTGTTCACTTCCCGGACTCCGTCGGAAAGAGACCATCACGGTTACACACGCGGTTGATGCATTTTAATTAAGGTCAACTTCAGGTTTTCTACAACCGGACATTAACAAATTCCCATCTGCCCATAACCGTGGGCACGGCTTTCGAAAGTTCAAATCCCTGCAGGGGTTTCCCAACTTAGCCCATCACAAGCTCTCACGGTCAACGAAGGATATTCCTTCTAGCGGGAAGACCCGATCAGACTTGGAATCCCGGTTATAAGACATCCTCGACAATGGTAAAACAAGTCCAGGAAAGCCACCCGATGTGCCGACATCCTGATGGGAGCTGCACATATCTCGTTCTCAGGGCAACACCGGATAGGTCAAGCTACGAGTAAAACCAGCCCTCAAGTTTCCCCGAGGTGGCCCCGCAGGCTGCCCATTTCGAACCAACACTTAGACAAGCACTGGCCCGAGGGGGGGGGTTAAAATAAAGATGACCCTTGGGCTGGCCTAACCCAAGGGAAAAAGAGGCTAGGTGGCAAATGGTAAAACCAATGTTGTGCCTTGCTGGAGGAGTTTTATTCAAAGCGAACTGTCAAGGGGTTCCCATTATAACCCAACCGTGTAAGGAACGCAAAATCCGGGAACATAACACCGATATGACGGAAACTGGGGCAGCAAGAGTGGAACAAAACACCAGGCATAAGGCCGAGCCTTCCAACCTTTACCAAGTATATAGATGCATTAATTAAATAAGAGATATTGTGATATCCCAACAAAACATCCATGTTACAAACATGGAACAAGCTTCAATCTTCACCTGCAACTAACAACGGTATAAGAGGGGCTGAGCAAAGCAGTAACATAGCCAAACAACGGTTTGTTGGGACAAGGTGGGTTAGAGGCTTGGTTCAACAATATGGGAGGCATGATAAGCAAGTGGTAGGTATCATAGCATAGGCATAGCAAAAGAGCGAGCATCTAGCAAGCAAAGATAGAAGTGATTTCGAGGGTATGGTCATCTTGCCTGAAATCCCGCAAGGAAGAAGAACGAGTCCATAAAGAAGACAAACGGACATAGGCGAATGGGTCCTCATAAATGCGACATTACCAGAACCAACCCGAAGAAGTAAACACCGGAAAGAAGCACACAACGTAGTAAACAAACCAACACATGAACAAGATATGATATGCGGGATGCGGAATGCGATGCATATGCATGATTTGACAAGAGATGAATGAACCTGGCCTTAACTTGGAAATCCAAGTGTGCCACTCGAAAGGTGAGGTGAAATCGCTTGAAAACGATATAAAGATCACCGGAATCGGAGTTACGGTTTGGAAAAGGCAAGCAATTCAAATATGGCACCGGTCCGTGATAAACAGCAAGTAGCCATCTAAATGCAACAAGTTAAACATGCTACAGCACACAAACATGGCAACAAAATACATGGCAGGGATCCATTCATGATTCTGAACAAAAGATGAACACTGATCTACGGCCAAATCATCCATTAACAGGTTCAAACAAGCATGGCAAAAATGCATTTGGTAAACAGATTTCAGACTTAGTGAAATTAACACTTGTCTGGAATTTCAGATCAGGTAGCACACTTGAGAGCATGAAAACTATATGCTACAGGACCTGAACATGGCAAAGTAAAGCATGGCATGGAGCTACTCAAGGAGCTTAACAAAAGTCCCTTAGTGACCTTGAGCCAAAAGGGATCAGAAAATACATTTGCAAGCATGTGAACATGGCAAAAACATAATCAGTTCTCAGACTTAGTGAAAACTGGAGCATGCTGAAAACAGATATCAAGTAGGCATGTTTACAAGCTCGATGCACTCACTATAGAGCAAGGCACGACAATATAAGCATACACCCAACAAGAATACACATTATACAAGCTAGACATGGCAACAAAAAAAACATAGCATGCACGGATGAACTACAACATCCTCGGCAAAATCGCTAACAAGTAGACAATCTGCCCAGATTCACGAAATAGCAAAAGTAGATCTCGATTGACTTAAGCTAGGGTGCTCCATAATTGCAAACAAAGACATGGATGGATAGAGAACTACAAGATTAACAAATCATCCTTACTGATCATCCTCAAAAGAGGCACGGATCACTAGGAAACAACATGAACATATGGCATATTGAGACAAACAGATCAAGGACTTAGTGGAAATGCTAAGTCCCTGAAATCAGCATTAACGAATGCTCCACTTTGCAAGCTTGTGCTAGCCACCACACACATCACAAAAATACATGGATAGCACCCCTGGAAAGATGGCATGGCATATAACAAAACACATGTAATATCATGCACAATAATCATGGCAAAAATGACAAATAGCTATTTGGTGCAGCAGATCTGACAATAAACTCAAATAGCACTCTTCCAACAGCATTTCGGGCATCACGATGAACTCAAATGAAAATGATGCAATGAGATGAAATGATGTGCTCTCTGAGACAAACATTTTGATATGCTAAACGCGCAAAACGGAGCTACGGATGTAAAGTTACGACAAGATGAACATGGGCATATGAAACATGGAAATCTCGGGGACTGTAGAAATTGGACCTCTCCGAGAAAGTCAACCCGGGACGGAGACGTGCAGGACAGAGGGATCCGGATCTGGACGGGGCGTTTGGATCGGGGGAGTGGTGGATCTGGTCCCGATCCACGAACCTGCCGGAGACGATGGAGATGGCCGGACTTGGAGGAGACCTCGCCGGAGCGCGGTGGAGGAGGACGCGGGGCTCGCCGGAGTTACACCGGGGGCAGATCCGACGACCCAAAGCAGCGGCAGGGCGCATGGCGGCGGCGGCGGGGCCACGCCGGCGAAGGGCGGCGCCGGCGGGAAGGAGGTGAGGCGTGGTGGCGCATGGCAGCGGCCGGAGCGGCGCAGGAGGCGGCTCGGGTGGGCGCGATGCCGAGCGGCTGGCGGCGGCGACCGGGCCCGGAGGGCCCCGCACGGGCCCTGGCGGGCCGGCGGGTGAACCGCGGCGGCGGGGATGAGGCAGGAGGCCCGGTGGCGCGAGCCGGTTGGCCCGGAGCTGCGGCGGAGCTGAGGTGGCACGACGCTATTGGGCGAACTGAGGTGGCGGTGGCGGCGGACATGTCCGGCCGGTGGTGGGGAGTTATGTCCGGCGGCGCGAGGAGGAGTTTGCTAGGGTTTGGACTGCGCGAAAATTCGGGGAGAGCCACATATTTATAGGTAGAGGGAGCTAGGAGAGTCCAAATGAGGTGCGGTTTTCGGCCACGCGATCGTGATCGAACGACCGAGATGATGGAGGAGGTTTAGATGGGTTTTGGGCCAAATTGAAGGGGTGTTGGGCTGCAACACACACGAGGCCTTTTTGGTCCCTCGGTTAACCGTTGGAGCATCAAACGAAGTCCAAATGGTACGAAACTTGACAGGTGGTCTACTGGTAGTAAACCAAGGCCGCATGGCAAGTCTCGGTCCAATCCGGAAATGTTTAACCCCCACACATGAAAAGAAGGTAGAAAAGACCACCGGGGGAGATAGGAGCGCCGGAATGCAAAACGGACAACGGGGGAAATGCTCGGATGCATGAGACGAACACGTATGCAAATGAAATGCACAAGATGACATGCTATGCAATGCATGACACGCAAGCAATGACAAGGCCACAACAGCGAATAACTGGACGACACCTGGCACATCGATCTCGGGGCGTTACATTCAGCTTTAGGTCGTACCTATTGGCAAGATCAGTGCAAGCCTCCGCCACCCTGCGATCCACTTCCTCCTGGATCCTGGCCTCGCGCGCGATGGCATCATCTTCCGCCTGAGCAACCTGACGCTCCCTCATCTCCAACCGCTCAAGCTTGAGGCTGCGCTCTGTGGCCTCCAACATTAGCGCTTCATTGCGCTTCAAGATCTCTTCCTCATGGGACAGTGCCCCCTTCATCGATGCCAAGGCAGCTCTACGCGCCTCCACCTGCTACTCCAGGGAGGCATTCAGGGCCTGGAGCTCCCTCCTGCGCTTCTCGGTGACATCGTGGCGGTGGTCTGCCTCCCTGGCCTCCTCCAAGGCTCGGGCACTGGCCTCGCGCGAGGTTGCGAGGGATGCCTTGGCTTTCGCGTTGGCATGCTCACACTAGAGGCGCCCGAGGTTGATGGCCACCTTCAATTGACGCCATTCATCCACTAGCCAGAGACCCTCAGTTTCAAGGCGGGCATCGACGTCCACGAGCTCTTCCCCAAGCCGGCTCAGTGCACCCATCGCTTCCCGGAAGAGCTCGTGACGGACAGCACCCCGCTTGCGCGCAAGCTCGAATGCACGACCGGGTCCGTCCTCCACGCTGGGAGTCGTTGAAGAATTCAAGGCGGCTCACCTCCTCCCAGCAGGGGGCTAGAGGCCGGAGTCCTTCCAGTCGCCCTACGGGCCCCGTCGGGGTTCCGGAGGGGTGGAGGCTCGTCACCCGAAGGAGAGGCCAGAGCCAAGGCCACCTAGCCACGGTCAATAACCAGAGGAGGAGCCCTTGGCACACTTTCCGCATCCCGGGAAAGGCCGCAAAGGACGGACGGCAAGAACATGGGGTCGAGACGCCAAGCCGGCGTGCTTGCCTCTCTGGCCGACCTCGCACCAAGTGCGGCAGGCTGGCTTGGGGCGCTCAAGGTAAGCAGATGACTCGAGGCAGGAGGAGGTAGCTTCTCGGGAGACTTCGTCGCCTTAGCAGAAGGGACCCTGAGGGACCACAGTCAGGAGGGGAAGCGGTACTCGAGAAATTACAAAGATAAGGTACTCACTCATCAATAGCAATGTACTTCCTATGCTTCAATGGTCGAAAGGCGTCACCACTGTAGCTTGGAGACCCCTTCCTCTTGCGGAGCGCCGCGAAGTTCGGTTGGAGCCGGCCGAAGCCCTGGCCGCGGTCACCAAGGCCGGGCGTGGATGGTGTGACTCCTGAGGAGGCGACCTCAGGGGTGCTGGACCACGCGGAGACCTCGGTACTCGCCTCATGGCGGTTCACCGGGACCTCGGGGGCTCCGACCTCACGAGCATCGGACTGTGCCGTCCCCCATGCCGCTTCCTCAGGACGGCTCTCCAAGGTCCCGGGGGACGACACCTCAGGAACCCCGAGTGGTGCCCGTTCCTCAGCAGCAGTGCCGCAATCGCTCGACCGTGACTGCCCCCCTACGCCCACTCCTGGGGCGGGCATCGCGCTCGCAGCTGGTAGGGGGGCCATGAAGGCAGGGCTCTCGCGAGGCCCTTCAAGGCCAACTGGGCATGGTCCCCATTCATCGAAGAGGGGCATCTGCTTCACGAACTCCACCTTGTTCGAGCAGCAGTACAGAAGACAGCCCTCCTCCGACAGGTTGGCTGGCATCGGGTCTCCAGTCAGGAGCTCGAGCACCATGCACCGCGCCTCAGGAGGAACAGTCGGAGCCTGAAGCCTCATGTGGTCCCCGTAGCCAGAGAAGCTCCACATTTGCTGAGAGTGGCGCTGAAGCGGAGCGATGCAACACCGGATGAACTCCTTCACCACCATGGGCGTCGTCACTCTAAGGTCCTTCAGCCTGGTAAGCCGGAGCTAGACATGGGCGAGCTGCCGATCGGTGAGCTTCGCGTGCCCCCAACCGGAGCTCGGAGCGACTGGAATCCAAGGGAGAAGCAACAGGGGGCTGCGCATGCCAACGTCCACAAACACCCACCTCTTCCTGAAGCCTCTGATGACCGGCGAGAGCTCGAAGTCGATCCCCTAACCGGCCGTCGCCGCGACGGCCTGAAGGGACACACACCCTGAGCGCTGGAGAGGGTCTGTTAGATGCAGTGAGAAGAAGTGGTGAAGCAGGGCCATGGAAGGGGCAATGCCCACCATGGCTTCGCAAACGAAAGCAAAGACAACAAGGAGGATGATGGATTGGGGATCGAGATGCAGCGCGTTGATCTGGTAATGCGAGAGCACTACATTGAAGAGATTGAGAAGGGGGGAAGCAAGCCTGCCGAGAGGGCGTGAAGATGGATGGGGACCTTGGTGGTTGTCTTGTCAACTTCGGCGCAGGAAGCAGGCTAGGCCACCATCGCCCCCCACTCATTGAAATCGGCGGCAAGCGCCGGGCGCACCTTGCCCATCGCCTCTTGGTTGAGCACCACCGACCGCTTGATGGCGGGCTCGAAGACTGGCGTCGCGGGGGCCGAGGTATGGGACTCCTTCCTTCCCTTTCTTCTTCCGGCTTGGTGCCATGGCGGCGGGGGGAGTTGGCGTCAGATTGGACCAGGGGAAGAGATCCGCTGCCTTTCGGAAGATGAGGGAGCAGCGGAGAGTGCTGCTTATAAAGGAGGCGGAGCTACGAAGACGACAGTGGTTGCCTAGCCAGGCAGAAATCGAGGCTGCGTGGGGAAGTGGAGGCGCCCACGTCCCGTCAGTCGCCATGCGTCGATCGAGGCCGCAGGCTATTGGGGCCCGCGGTGCTCCGCACTTGACCCTTGGCTTCGCCGCGAAGCCAAGCACGAGCGCGCCTTGGCCTCGGGGGCTACTGTCGGCGTCCTAGGAACGGGGGTACCTAAACTTGCCTGCCTGCGGCTCAGGGCATGGCTCCACCAGCGTCCTGGCGCGGCCCATCTTCATCAGCAACCACTCAAGACCCTCGCGAGGGGCCAAGCCTCACGAGGCGGACGACACCAAGACCTCCTCAGGGGTAGCCTCACTAGGCTGGCTCGCGAGGAGTGATACGTCTCCAACGTATCTATAATTTTTGATTGTTCCATGCTATTATATTATCAACCCTAGATGTTTTATATGCATTTATATGCTATTTTATATGATTTTTGGGACTAAACTATTAACCTAGAGCCCAGTGCCAGTTTTTGTTTTTCCTTGTTTTTGAGTATGCAGAAAAGGAATACCAAACGGAGTCCAATTGACGTGCCAATTTTTGATGATTTTTTATGGACCAAAAGAAGCCTCCGAAGTAAAAGAGTTGGGCCAGAAGAGTCCCGGGTTGTCCATGAGGGTGGGGGCGCGCCCTACCCCCTGGGCATGGGCATCTATCTTGTGGACGATCCAGAGACCCCCCTGACGTGAGACCTACGCCAAAAATTCCTATAAATAGAGAAGCCCCCAGAAATAAACCTAGATCGAGAGTTCCGCCGCCGCAAGCCTCTGTAGCCACCAAAAACTAATCGGGACCCTGTTCCGGCACCCTGCCGGAGGGGGGGATCCCTCTCCGGTGGCCATCTTCATCATCCTGGCGCTCTCCATGATGAGGAAGGAGTAGTTCACCCTCGGGGCTGAGAGTATGCACCAGTAGCTATGTGTTTGATCTCTCTCTATCTCTCTCTCTCCCGTGTTCTTGATTCAGCATGATCTTAACGTATTGCGAGCTTTGCTATTATAGTTGGATCTTATGATGTTTCTCCCCCTCTACTCTCTTGTAATGGATTGAGTTTTCCCTTTGAAGTTATCTTATCGGATTGAGTCTTTAAGGATTTGAGAACACCTGATGTATGTCTTGCATGTGCTTATCTGTGGTGACAATGGGATATTCACGTGATCCACTTGATGTATGTTTTGGTGATCAACTTGCGAGTTCCGTGACCTCATGAACTTATGCATAGGGGTTGGCACATGTTTTCGTCTTGACTCTCCGGTAGAAACTTTGGGGCACTCTTTGAAGTTCTTTGTGTTGGTTGAATAGATGAATCTGAGATTGTGTGATGCATATCGTATAATCATACCCACGGATACTTGAGGTGACATTGGAGTATCTAGGTGACATTAGAGTTTTGGTTGATTTGTGTCTTAAGGTGTTATTCTAGTACGAACTCTAGGATAGATTGAACAGAAAGAATAGCTTCGTGTTATTTTACTACGAACTCTTGAATAGATCGATCAGAAAAAATAACTTTGAGGTGGTTTCGTACCCTACAATAATCTCTTAGTTTGTTCTCCGCTATTAGTGACTTTGAAGTGACTTTTTGTTGCATGAGGGATTGTTATATGATCCAATTATGTTATTATTGTTGAGAGAATTTGCACTAGTGAAAGTATGAACCCTAAGCCTTGTTTCAACGCATTGCAATACCGTTTACGCTCACTTTTACCACTTGCTATCTTACTGTTTTTATATTTCCAGATTAAAACCTATATCTATCATCCATATTGCACTTGTATCACCATCTATTCGTGAACTAGTGCACCTATACAATTTACCATTGTATTGGGTGTGTTGGGGACACAAGAGATTCTTTGCTATTTGGTTGCAGGGTTGTTTGAGAGAGACCATCTTCATCCTACGTCTCCCACAGATTGATAAACCTTAGGTCATCCACTTAAGAGAAATTTGCTACTGTCCTACAAACCTCTGTACTTGGAGGCCCAACAACGTCTATAAAAAGAATGTTGTGTAGTAGACATCAAGGAGCGGAGAAATGAAGGAGAGGGGCACCTCGCGAGGTTCGCATGACGTGAACCATGACGACCAAGGCCAGGCGGGCGCCAGCGGGCGCAGAGTGCCAATTTTCTCTTTGGTGCTAAAGGGCAGGCATAGGCGAGGAGTCCTGAGGAATCAGGCAAAGGTTTCTATATCGATGCAACGAGACCAAGACCAGCAGGACGACAGGACGGAGGTCATCACGGAATCCACGACGGTGTCACCACCAGAACCTTTGGCTGGTGAAGACCACCTTTTGTCAGGATAGCTTGTACTAGCTGCCCCCTTCAAATTGGCCGTTGTGGGATCCCTTCCCGCCTAATATTTGTGAAGAGGACCCGGGTCTCTATAAATAGGACTAGCCACCATCATAGGAGTGGACAGATCATTCAGACCCTTCGGACACACACAAGCTCATCGAGCTCAAGAATATTTCTTCTCAGGAGGCTGTTCTTTCCTTGTATTTGTTCATTCTCAGCCTATAAGGCAATCCACCACACCATACTGGAGTAGGGTATTACACCGTAACGGTGGCCCGAACCAGTATAAACTCTTGTGTCTCTTGTTCCTCGGGTTTGGCGGGCTAGACTTTGAGATCGTTGCGAGAGCGTGAGCTAGGGGGAGTGAGATCTTCATGCACACCCCAGAGTTTGAACCTCAAAGATTTTGCCAGAACCTGTAATCCGACAACTTTTACTCCTGATGTTAGAGCACCCGCTATGATTTGGAATTTTAAAAAGAACCCTAGCTCCGAAAATAAGTACAGATAAGCGGAAAAATAACTGGATATCTCATTTCATAGCTGAGCTGAGAGCTGGGTGAGGACTTATATAGTGCAGAGTTACAGAGTTACTGTCAGAATGCCCGACAATTGTAGAGCTACAGTTTAAGCAGCGAAAACTAGACGATGGCTGCCAGCCGTTGGATCCAAGATAACTCCCTCCACCGTCCGATCTACATAACTGAGCCAAGCGCTGACTGATGGACTGAAGAACCGGCACTGCGCCAACAAGTTCAGGTAGCAGGGGTTGTGACAATGCTCCCCGTGGAGATCACACTTGTCCTCAAGTTGTGTTTGCTGGAAACCAGGTAGCAGGGGTTGTGACAAAGCTAGGACAAGGGGAAGAACGAACTCCGCGACGAACCCACAACAGCCGGCGGCCGATGAGTGCAAGGAGGAGGAAATCATCGAGGGGCTTCCTGAGCCGTTCAGTAGGGACGAGCTCCTTGACGTCCTGGTCCAGGTCCGCCTCCGAGATCCCACCCTGCTCTCCCGCCTCGCCACCTCGGCGGCCTCCGACGCCGCGCATCGCCGCCTCTACATCCACGGCCTCAGCCCCAGCGGCACCTCCGCCGCGCTAGCCGCCGCCTTCGTCCCCTTTGGGGTCCTCGATGGGTGCCACGCCGTCGCTGACCGCGCCACCGGCCGCTGCCGCGGCTATGGCTTCATCATCCTCCGCCGATGCTCATCCCGCCGCCGCGCCCTCGCGGACTCCTCCAAGCGCGTCGGGGGCCGCCCCATTGCCTGCCAGTTCGCCTCGGTCGGTCCCGCCGGCCCTTCCCCCGGAGGCACGGGCCGCAAGCTCTTAGTGGACAGGGTGCCCGCCCGCACCTCGATCGACGAGCTGAGGAGGTTCTTCTCCGAGTTCGGAGAGATCGAGGCAGGATCCCTCGTCGCCGACCACGCAACCGGGCAGTTCTGTGGGTACGCAACCTTCCTCTACAAGTCTCCCGAGGGGATCGCCAAGGGGCTTGAGGAGCCCAGGAAGGTGTTCGACGGGTGCGAGCTCCATTGCAGGCACGCACAGAGGCAGACCAAGAGGAAGTGTGCCACTGCCGCACCTGAAGACACCGGTTGCCAGATAAATGTCACTCGTGCAGCGGCCTTCCAATTTCCGTTCCGAAGGAGATACTCTCAACTTCCTCCACGCAGTCACTTCTAGGATCAAATTCGCCAGTGGCAAAGGAGATTAGCTCAGCCAAGGCTCTAATCTGTCAGAATGTCACAACAGGGGCTGGCATCTTGGGTGCATTTCCTCTGGTCGCCGTTCTGCCCTCTTCACCGGGTTGGAAAACGTCGGATAAACATTCCAGAGTAGCCGTTTGCCTTCCGTAGGCCCGTTCACATTGACATGCCGGGATGGTTAGGGGTCAACTAGACAAGGCTTTAACACAATGTTACCTTGGACAATAGGTAAACATTTTGCTAGCCAAGCGACGGAATAAGGACGCAGTGAATTTAGCAGACATCAATTGCACATTTGCATAGAACAGGTACTTTTCTTACTGAAAATAAGAAAGAGATTTCAGTAATCCTGACTTTGGAATACTTAATGCAATAAGTCAGTAAGAGCACGCGTATAATCTGTGACCGAATGCATCTATATCTAATTTTGCTGTGGTGTCACTTTTTATAGGGTAGATGGATGAAGAGACAAGATTGAGGAATCCACAGCAAATTCAGGGTTAATATTATTGTTTGCTGCCAGAAGAGGAAGCAACCTGTAATTTCTGCTAATTGAATTTGCTTCTCCTCGATGTAATTACGGTTTACTTTATGGTCAACAAGTACAAATTTTCTTATTTGAATCTCCTCTATGTTCTACATTGCAAGGCTCTAAGAAATTCAGTACACGTATAACCTGCTGCGATTTGTATGGTTGTAGCTAGCCACGTGTATTACCTTCTGCGATTTGCCGATTTGTATGCTTGTAGGTAGCTATATCCCTATATGTATAACCTGCTATGCTTTGTACTGTTGTATTCCATAGGAAATTTTTCTACAGGGTTTCTGTACTAAATTTCAAAGGAAAAATCATTTACTTAAATTTCTAGGAATGCTTTCAATGCTTTTTCTATGGGGCGATCAGACATGGTTTCTTGCGGAGATTCAAGATTACATGACATTGCAATTCTTAATTTTCTTATTTCTATGTTTTTGATGAGAATCAAAGAGGCTTTGTCTTAGCAATTTTGATCATAAGGACTGAACAAATGAAAGCTAGCACTTCTGCAGTTTCACTCCGTAAGCACCGATTAACTGGTTAGGTCGTGTTTTCTTTCAGTCCCTTTATTAAGGTTTTTTGTGCATTGTGTTCGAATACATTTCTAGCTGGTCACAGGACATGCCCGCCATGGAGGTTGTTCTACAAGCATGCAATAATGAAGGCAAGAAGAGTGTGCACCAAAGACATGATTGACATGCAGCAAACGCGATAGGTTCTTCATCACCTCCTCATCTGGGGTAAGCCATTTCTCTGTGCACCTCGCTGCCCTTGCAGACTGTTAAGCCAGGAAAGGTGCTCAATGAAATGCAAGAGTGAGGGCCGTTCACACCATGGCATGGCGTGTCATCATCGTGGATGCTGCGACAACTGTGGCACCAAAGAGGAAGGTGTGGAGGACTTGCAGCACGGTCCATATGCCCTGGCCTCCTCATGTGGTATAGCCGCTTTCTGCGCAGCCTGTTCTCGCAGGCTGTTAAGCACTGGTGCAGAGGTGAATGGATGGTGTTCGACAAAATGCTGGAGCAGTGGGTGGCGCCATCATGGAACCTGCCATGGGTTGGTATCAGCACATTGTCGGTGAGGTTGAGTCAGCTCCCACGACAGGTGCTGCGACGGGATCTATGGTCCTAGACCAGTGGCAGAGCCAGCCCGTTATCAGAGCCTAGGCAATGTATAGTTGGAATTGCGTTTTTCAGTGTTTTCCTGTGCGAGCTCCTTGTTGAGTCCTTGCTCTCTTGTACCGTTTCAGTGGGGTTCACCAGCTGAGCCCGGGTAGCTGCCCAGGCTTGCCGGGATGTAGCTCCGCCAGACCGGCACTGCCACTGACCGGCTCTGACAAGCAGTGTGTGCCTATGCTGTGAGAAGTGTGATGCCAGTTCTGGTATAACAGAGAAGCAGCCACAATATGGATGCACCTTGAAAATTGGAAACAGATAGCTCACCTTTATCTTACCATGTCATGGCAAAAGCAGATGCATTTTGTGTACCACTTCATTCAAAGCCGGGCTTTAGCTGTTCAGATGGTCATATTCTCTGTTGTCATTGAGGTACCTGATTCCCTTCCTGCTGTTGCTAAGCCTGTCTACCAAAGGCAGGCAGGAAAAGTGACCACACTAATTTGGTTTTCTTGATCAGTTCTGGAGCATAATCTGACCAGGACTGCACTAACATGTCAGGGTTATTTGGATTTACACCTTTAATGACCTGCTTCTACGCAGATTTGCTTTGCTGGTGTTGGTGGAATCTGAGAGCATGACTGGTGGATGGGGAGAGGGTTCTGAATTCTGATTCTCAGTGAGGTCATCAGCATAAATCCTCATTGGATTAATCATTGGAGGTCAGGTGATGAAAAGACTCCTAGCACTATGACACCAGTAAACTGTGGCTGCGGGACCTTACAGTTTTCACTGCACTGCCTTTCTTGCACAGGCAATCTGCAATTTATCATTTATTGGCGTCAAATCTAATAGTTTTTAGGAAACATGAGAGATCTTTACTCTCATTGCCCTAATACATCAACTTTAAGCTTTCCTCATCAAGGAAGAAGAGATGGAGCAGTGGCTGAGATTTGTTACATGGTATTTTGGGACACCATAGTCAGTGCCTGTACATGAGATAAAGTAATCTAGGAATTAAACTACATTACGCTGCGCCATACACAACGCCCACCTGGAGCGCTTGGCCTTATGCATCATCACTCAATTCACCCTCATTTTTGCAGAGTTGGAATGCAGTATCCAGTTGTCATCTGATGTATCGTCTGCCACCGCATCCGGTCTCCCTTTGGCAGTTGAAGAATACTGCAGCCACAGGTGGGCCTAGACTGTAAAGTGCTGAGAAGTCCCTTGAGTTGAAATTTGGTCTCCATCCTGGTGCATAAATGGTCTGCTGGACAGATTGGCGGAAAATCACAAAGACAAAGCGATGTATTCCTGCTGTTGGCTTTGGGCTTTCGTAGCTGACTATCTCGTTTCCTGAAATGCAGTTTTTATAACTTTTCAGAGCAAGTTATGCAATATTGTGCCTCAGCTTACAAACATTTTGTTGGTTTCAGTGTAGAATCTCAATGGTGCTACAAGGTTCAAATTCACCTTTATCTGCCCAAATGATATATACTGCAGACTGGCTGCCAGATTATACAAACTTAAGCCAGTCATTTGAATAAATCTCTACAAATAATAAATGTGGAGGTCAGAAAAATATAAGCTGCCTATTGTGCTAGATTCCTACTGTATGGTGAGTAATATAGTTTAACTTTGCACACCATTTCAGTAGTGATGAACTGTCGATCTTTACTCTATGGATGAGTAATATTTTCATTTTATTTTGTTCTATGTCAATACGAACTAGGTGTGGACATCACCCGGACTGCCGTAAGTAGGTTTATTATAAATGTCCATTCAATACTTCGAAACATTTAAATCGTGGAAACAAATACGCAAAAGGAAGGGAACAACCCACCATAGCTTGCATCTGTTGATTCCGGAATGTCTGTCACCAACCTGTGTGACATGTGCACAACTGTAAGAAACAGTTTATGATTTGATATTTAAAATCATTCATTGTAAGTGTTTCAGGTCTTACCAATGAAGGTATTCTCTTTTGGTTGGATTGCTTGGACTTGGTGAGTCAGGATCCACCATTACCTATTGGTAAGTTTGTCATCGTTCGTTGTTACAAGCATATAAACTGGAGCTCTCATTATATAAATAATTCAATCAAGTAAAAATGATGTTGAATTGTGTATGCATATGTCTTTGAAATGTTTGCCATGATTGATTTATTGCTTGTCTTCTGTGATGGCAATTTCATTGTTCTTCTAAATTACTGTGCTTGTATAATTTGATGGTTAGGATCTGAGCTGTCCAATTGTTTAATGCTCTTCTTAAACGAAATGAAGTGTAATGAATGTAATCAAATTTTAGTTTCTCAGTGCTATTTCTGCACCATCTTAAGTTGGCCAGCAAAGTACATGGATCTTCACTACATATAACATGCATTGCTGGAAGTAACCATTGTGGTTCCATGTTCCTATTGCGAGTCTAGACCAATGTGTATAACTTCGATTTTATTGTGTGTCTGCATGCAAAGGTGCTGGTATATGTGCTGACACCAGCGAAAACATGTCTTTTTAATAAAATATAGAACTGCAAAAGGTCTTTCTCACGCAACAAGGACAGCTTTTAAATCTTAAGAGTGAAGATTCTTGCCTTCCAGTTTAATGGGTGTACTCTTACAGCTTTTAAATGTTATTACAGCGTGATACTTTAGAGAGAGAAAATGGTGACCTGACACACTCTAAAAATAATAATCTTGACCTGATAGCCACTTCAGTTGCAGTAATCACTGTTTTGTTTGGTTAAACGTTAAATGCAGAAAGCTTAATTTCCAATCATATTCAATGGTCAAATGAGGTAGACAGGAGTTATGAACTCACCAAAGTGTAAAGGTTTCTCATGTCACGCCCAGCAATCTCGATCCGTGGCTCATTGACTACTTGTGAAGGCTTGAGCTCAGATCCATTAGTCAGCTCCCTATTGTTGTATAAGACTTTGAGTGATGCTGATTTGATAAATGGGTCCAAGATATCTCCAACTACATTGCCTACAACAAGTGGATCCCTTGACATGGTTACCTACAATTGGTGGTGTCGAGGAGATTGAGTACTATTGCTCAAGAGGAGCTAACTTGGCCTCGAAGTGTGCACTTGGGTGAAGTGAGCGGTGCAGGCCTGTGCTCTATATATACTCTCAGTCCTAGATGCTGAGCCAGTCGTGACGACCGAAACTATTACTTCTGTACGCCATGGTATCTTTAAACTGCAAACAATGATATGGATTGCCGTCACTTGTAATATTTAGGGCTGTCCACCCTCCGGGCCTACACCAATAGAAGAAGTGCTCGCTACCATTCCACGTAGGTGAATAAAATCTGATGTAATCGCACTCACTTATTCCCTATACCTAGAGCCTAACAAATAGGTGCCCCTACCGAAAAGGGGGTTGCCTTTTGACTTATCTCCCAGACTGATGCATTATGTTCTTTGTTTTCAGCTATAAACTTTCCCACCCTCTTTATGTACACCTTTTCCCTTCAAACATTTAAGCTTAGTGTTTGGGTGAGTCCCCCCCTCCCCCCTCTCCCCCCTGCCTTGTAACATGTCAAATGGTAAATGACGATTATGTATTGTAGAGTGTATTGTTTAGCTGTAAGTAAGATGAGTAACTAAGAGGTTTATTAATTAGTGTAAGCATGGTGTTCCGTCAGAAAAAGTGTAAGCATGGTGGGACGAGAATATTATACTGCGATGTTAAAAAGTGGTAGGGGGTATTCCTGACAAATCTATCCTTTTTTTTTGCTGTCTTCTGCTTGACAATAATCTTGATACCCCTGGATAGCACTTCTAATGCTTGAGATGCTAATCTGTGGTACAGGTGTATGGTCTATTCCATTGCATGCCATGAACTGAAATTGAAATCATTTCCAGTTCGTCCAACAAAAAGTTTATAACAGGAACTTATTGTTTTCAAATATATTAACTTTAGTTCCCATAAAATGTAAAATTAACTTTAGTCTCCTTTTAATTCAATTAATTTTGCCATAGACTTGCCACTGAAACTGCCTCTCTCTATTCTGTTAGCCAGTAGTTCTCCTCGAGTCTTGCTTATGGATCGAACACTAGAAACAGACAGAATGCCTCTCTCCTCAAAGCTGTTGGAAAGAGCAAAAGTCATGTGTTGGCAGCGCGGCACTTTTAAGATCTCTTCTGATTTACCAACATAGATTGTGGACAAAGGTAACATTAGCTTTTCGCCTTATTCTATAGCAAAATGTTTTTTTAGGAACTGATAAATGTAAATCGTTGATTCATTTGCTTTTGCTTCCTTAAAATTTTACTGGCATTTGTTCTGTTGGCACAATATAATGTTATCCTAGATCATGCTGCATTTGGGAAATATGCATGTAGCTGTACTTCTTACCTTCTAGAGTAGTACTATTAATTATTAGGAAAGTAAATGATCTCATAATTAACTGGAAGTAGTATTGCCCAAAGTCTATCATAGTACAATCGACTGAAGTTGAAAACCTCCATATCATACCTAAATGATTCACGTGAAGGTTATTCTTCTGATGTCTAATATGTATGTGTCGCAAATACATCCACGCAACAACATTCTACTTAATTTATGTCTTATATTCTACTCCCTCGGATCCATATTAATTGTCGCTGATTTAGTAGTTTATTTGATGGAATATGATGTTCGAGCATTCGACCTCATTACCTCAATATAAGTTCTGTGAATACTTGCAGAAGTTTATTTGTTCTTTGGCATATATGCCATTCCAACTGTGTGATGGAATATCATTTGCAAAAGATTCTTCTTCAGTTGCTGGTCTTTTGTCTTAATAAATAGAACTGTATATGTCAACTTATACGGACTTCAGATAAAAGATGAGGCAAAGGTGTGTTAGATAAGGTCTACATTGATCTTGACTAGTAGGGGACCATAGAATCTAATTTTATTCCTGTACTTTACAGTAAAGTTTATGTGGACTTCATTCTCCTGATACTGCTGCATTCTGTAGGTTTTCAGCTTCGCAAGTTTGAACCGTTTATGAATAAAAAATCGTAAGCAATTTCCAAAAGCTAGAAAGAGAAGTTTTATTACATTTAGAGAAGTACCACCGCACTTGAGTTCAAAGGTAATAAACTTCAATTGTGCATGGTGCTATTTCTCAGGCCTGAATTTCAATTGCGTGAGTCCAAACAAAGAATGGCAAAGAGTTTAGATATAAGATGGTGAACCTTAAAGTTGATAGAATATGTGGATTGCCTTTTGGTTTGTTTTGTGGCTACACGGTCTTGATCCTTGACCAACGAATAAAGCAGTGCCGCCCTTCACGTGGGCATATCCCATTGGTCCAGGAACCTGAATAGTGCATCGAACTCGGCGGAGAATGATAGACATCACATGGGCTACCCAAGTACAGACATGGACATTTGACAGAGATACTTCCAGCTTGGAATTACATGAAACAGACATCAATATGGAGGGAAAAACTTCCAGAAAAGGAAAAATATTAATCCTGTGAGGTTTTGGATTTTGTGAAAAATATGGATATTGCTTGATTGCTGCGTTCTTCCATTGGTGGCTGCTGAAAAGTTGGATTCTGCTGCCTTCTGGTTCTGTGCTCTCGTAGAGAAAAGCTGTAGGCAATCATCAGTTGATCACACCGTCTATGAGTACTACGTGAAGATAGGTAGGGGCTCTGGGCCTCTGGCATGGCAAATCTGTTTACTATGCTGTGAGAATTCGGACATGGCACACAAGTAACTGATCAAGCAGCGAGACAACGACTAAGATTATTTGGTCGCAATACTGGTAATATACTACAGTAGCACACATGCATCATCTACCACTGCCACTGCCTAGCTATTTTTTTCGTTGCCTCTAGGGCAGTGCCAGCAATTTTGTTTTCTCTTGATGGTTTCGTAGGCTGCCAATGCCTTGAGAGTTGAACCGATCACGCAGAATCTGGGCATGTACTGGGGGAATCCTTCCAGAAACAACTAGCACCGCAGTTGAAGAGTTAAGCTACTTGGAGACTATAGCTTTTTCGATACAGGGTGGATTTTATTCGACTATAGCTGCCAGGGGCAAAGAGAGGTACGTACGGGGTCGCCTATGCCTCCCTTGGGTGATTGTTTTTAAATTTTAAATCATACAAGTAGTAGATTTGTTAGATATCCTCTTTATTCTTTCTCAGCCATCTTCCGTCTTAAGCCTCTCAATCTAAGGCTGGCCTCTGTGTCTTGTTCCGGCGCCTGTGGCTCGTCATTTCTTGCCGCGGCGGACACATCTGCCTTGTACTCGTTGAGTTCATCAGGGTTTGAAGTTGAAGACGAGTGTGTTTTAGAGGGGAAAACAAGACAGAGGGCTAAAGTAGGAAGCTGCTCTGCTGGTGCTGGGTATATCTACGGATTGCGGCATCGGTACATGTGCTGCAAGTTGTGCATGCAGACCCGCGCCTGGTCAGATGAGCGTTTCGAGTGGAGTGCCGCTTGCTTGATGTGCTTTCTCGGTTGATCTAGTTGCTCTTATGGTCTTATCGGCTTCCTACACATCTGGAAGGAGATGGAGGTCAATGTTATGGCCCGTGTATGCCTATGCTTGTAATAGTACGTACTAGAAATGGGCGCAAAAGCTTCCCTTACCCTCTCTGGCCTATTCTGGTGTAGGCCGGTTTGGTTGGATCTTCTGTCTTTGCAATTTGCAAACACTGGCCGCCTATCGTTACAAGCCCGCGGTGGGCCAGGATGTCGGCTGTGGGTTGTCGGGATTTCGATCCCCAGATTCTTACGGCAGGCAGAAGCAGATTTTCTTTCTCCTTGTTTTGCAAAACACCACCTCATATATTGATTAAATTAAAATGTTGCTACAATTATTTGTTACAGCAATACGCCAGCAAGGCGGAACATTACTAACCAGAATCCCATCAGAACCACCATTATCAAGACTAAACTTAGCTAACTCATGCGTAATCATATTTGCCTTCCGATTTATCTTCACCATTTTGGAACTTTGAAGAAGTTTTGTGATGCCGAGCGCTTCTTTCTGCAGATCAACAAGAGGCGACCTGTCAAGAAGCTCATTTGCAAGAAAAGCATACACAAAGCAGAAAATTTCTTTCCGAGGGTCTCTTCAATTCAGACGACACTCCATCTGTCCCAGAATATAAGACGTCTTTTTTGCAGGTAAATATAAGACACAAAGCATCTTATATTATGAGACAGAGGGAGTATTTCTTTTGTGGGGATTAATTCACATGATGGAAACACGAAAAAGAAAGCTGCAAGATTACATTGTTATGTCCACCTGCTTGCGGTTGCGGCAGGATTAAACGCGCATAAAGAGTTATGGCTTCATGGAAAGCTAAGAGGTGATGGTATTTGTCTCGGTCCACAAGGAAGGGAGGGTAAGGCGAAAGAGTGGAGTTCGTGGCAAATCCATGTCCTTGCTTCTTCCGATTCCGAGACCAGCAGGAAGACCAGGCGCTCCGATCTGACATTCCCCAAAGGACCACCACTATCTACGGCCTCTCCCTGTTGAGATATTTCCTGAACCGGCCGGGCAATGATCAATCACACCCGGATCGACCACTTATGGCTTCTGCGCGTGGCATCCACTGGCGCGCGGGTGGCCGCCGGATTCCCAGCCGGCCGGACGCCTCGTGTCCACGCAGCCACGGTTCAGCGTAACTGGCCGCCGGCAACTTGTGTTGGTGAAGAAAGAGGGCCGTATCATCCCATGTGAAGCGTAACATCATCGCCGCCAACTTGGCGCTGCTGCCTCGTCGATACGCTGCCTCGTCGATAGGCTCGTATGGTCTGACCGTCGCTGTCGTGGCGCGGCGAGATGCGATGCGATGCGTATGTAAACTTATATATCGTGGAAACAAGATGCAGTCCAAAACAGATCGTCGGGAACGTCACGCTCAGATATTGTTCGTCCCTAAAGGAAGCCCTGCAATAATGAGCTTACGCAGCCGTGAAGAGCCACGGCCACCACCATCCTCCATCTCCTGCAGGAATGAGACCCAAGTTGCAGCGCGGAAGACGGAAAGCAACAAAGTTGAGACATTCTTCTTGCCTAAAAGGAAGTTCTCTCTCACCTCCAATTGACGGAGCTGGTCAGTTCCAAAGAGCTTCGCAGTATGTCATTAGCTGCGCGCGAGCGCACTCGCGCTGCCGGATTCAAAGCGATCGGTCATGATGAGATTTCAATCATACAAGCAACGATGTCACCGTGCGAATTCTATTCGATGCGGCCAAGCTTTCTTTTTCTTTGAAGACGAGTAACATGCATGACACAGCACACTCAGAGAGATTAATGTACTGATGATCAGTTAGGCATCGGGTTCAGGTAATTTCCCGAAAGGCGGTGAGGTTATGCAAAGCATGATGGATGATGGCGAAAGGGAGACTAGTACTGGTTGCTAGATTTGGGTATTCGTGGATGGAACTTGGCCAAGATTTGGGTATTCCAAAGGGCTATGCAAGACCTGCTCGCGTAGGCTACCGATGCAAGGGATCTAGCTAGGGCCTATCAAAGATTTCTGATATATACGCTGACGAAGGGGCAAAACCGAAACCATATTGAACAAGCTTTGATCGCAGAGGTGGTTTTATTATGGTTTTAGCATCTCTACAGCCCAACTCAGGCACAACACCCACGAATAAAGGTTGGAGAATCATCAACTTTTATTCTTCCTTTAGTTCTAAAATATTCATTACCCTCTGGTGCGCTTGTGTATAGGAGTTGCGAGTTTTTCTCTGATATATCTTTTCGGCTTTGAGTCAATGTTTGGTGGCTTTGTAACTGTGGCGCCATCTTAGTGCATCTCCAGTCGTTCGGCCCCCCAGGGCGTCTAAAAAGAGCGGCTTAGGGGCGAACCGGCGCTAGATTGGCCCCTGGGGGTGACCTAGCTCGCAGTCACGCCCCCAGGCGCTGGCCACAGGACGCGGCAATTTCGAACTTGGTCGTTCCTGCTCAAAAGACGCCACAAGTCCGGCGATCATAGGACACAGTTCGGCGATCGGATAAATAGTCCGACGTACAAAAAAAAGAGTGTCACAAGTCTGGACGTGTGCGCAACACATTACTTGGCGGGGTCGGCCTCCGGCGTCGGCGTAGTCGGCGTGCGCGGGCTAGGCGGTGTCGGAGCTGTTTCTGTGCTGGGCGGCGTCGGTGCGGCTTCGATGCTGCTGGGCATCATGGAGGCATCAACATTCGGGCTTGGCGTCGGCGTGGGCGCGGGAGTTGGCGGCGTCGTCGTCGTCAGCTGGTTCAGGATGAGGCCGCGCTTCGCCATGTACGACGGCTTGAGCTTCTCATCGTTGCTCTGGAGCATGTCCGCACCGCCCATCAGAAAAGCCAGGTCGGTGTTCCTCTTCTTCGCGGCGACGTTGGTCCGGAGCAGCTCGAGCTTGACGGCGCTGTTCGTCATCAACGCCGACCACCGTGCCTCGGTCTTCTCTTCACGCAGGGCAGCCCGGGCCTGTGCGTCGGCGAGGCAGTGTTCGATGGACTCCTGCACTCGCGCGGTTGCCGCGTCGGCGTGTTTCCCTTTCTTGGCCCCTTTGTTGCCGTCCGACGCCCTTCTGACGCGCCCGCCGTCGGTGTGTCCGGCTTGTAGGTCTCCTTGGCCTTGTCGAGGGTGCGCCGGACTTCCGCCGACTTCTTGCACTTGTCGATTTGCTTGTAGACGTGGAGGTACTTGAAATCTTTGTCGATGTTGCCCAGGCGATACAAGGCGAACATGCGCAGTAGCTGCGCCGAGGAACAGACAGTTGGCGTGCGCACACGACGAAGAGAAGCGAGAGACCGGTGTGCCATACCTGATCCTCAACGTCGGCGCCGCTCTTCGGGCGAGCCGCGATCTCCTCGACGATTCCATGCCATTTGTTGCACGCCGCCTGGATGAGCCCCCAATGGTTCGCCATTGGCTTCGACCCGCGCTGCATGTAGACGCCTTTAAAGTAGGGGTCGACGAGCTTGTGCTCGTCGAACTCGGCCTTGATGCGCTCCAAGTACGTCTCGATGCTCTGGTTCGTGCCGATGGTCGGGTCGAGGCAGACGACTTTCCACGCTTCGGCGAGGCATTCCTGTTTCTTGGACGTCCACTTGATGCGCGGCTCGCCGGTCCTGGCCGCCCCCTTCTTCTTCTTGCGCCTCCTCGCGGGAACAGTCGCCAGCTCCTCCTCCTCCTCCTCCTCCTCCTCCTCCTCCTCGTCGTGCTCCTTCGGCTCCTCCTCGCCGTACTCGAGCTCACCGTCCATGCCGCCGTTGAGGTCCATCGTGTCGTCCTGGGTAGCGAACCCAGGGGACGCGGCGGCCGCGGCCGAGCCTGTCGCGATGATGTCGTCCATGTCAGCATCGGTCTCGTCGGTGTCGCCGAGGTGCGACGTGGAAGTTTGTGAGAAGGGCAGGGCGCCACGGCGAAGAGGGGGCATCGAGAAGGACGCGTAAGCCGGCGACGAGTAGTTGTACGGAGGGTACTGCACGCCGGCGAAGGCGGGCGAGGGCATGCGCTGGGCCGGGTGTCCATGGGGGAAGGTGACGTTGGGGTTGAACCCACCGTGCGCGTCCCCGTCGGAGTAGCCCGGCGACGCCGTGCATCCCCATGGTTGCGGCGACGATGAGAAGCCGGCTGGAGAGCCGACGCTTTGCTGGCTCTAGGGCGCGTACTGGGCATGGCCGCCAGGTGGATTTATCATCCCCATGCGAGCCGCCTCGGCCTCGGCTTGATCCGCCGCGGCCGCAGCCGCACGCGCCGCGTTGTCCCGAGCCTTCTTGGCAATGGCCCTATTCCGCCGGTCGGCGGTGACAGCCTCCCGGCGCTGAACTTCCGCCCTCCAGTCGGCGTTTGGCATGCCCGGTGGCTTGGACGACGGCGCCCTCGGCTTTCTCTGCTTCGGCTGGGCGACGGTGGCGGTCGCAGTTGTCGTGACGCGGGGGATCATGTACTTCTTCGGCGGCATGGCGGCCGGCTGGGAGGCGAGCGAGAGGGAG
Source organism: Triticum aestivum (assembly GCF_018294505.1). Taxonomy (NCBI): domain Eukaryota; kingdom Viridiplantae; phylum Streptophyta; class Magnoliopsida; order Poales; family Poaceae; genus Triticum; species Triticum aestivum. The sequence continues at coordinate 394,540,525 of NC_057809.1, forward strand.
GTTGGCGGGAGGAATGGAGAGAATGAGAGGGAAGTGTGTGTGTGGGGGGGGGAGCGGGAAGAAACGGCGGGAAGAGGCTCTCAACTCGCCGACAGAGCGTCCCCACACCCCTTTTCGCTTGTGCCGGCGCCCCAAGCGTCCCCCCGCGCACCGGGTTCGGATCGGGTCCGCCGGTGCTAGTTTCGGCCCAAGCCGGCGAAAAACGAGCTATTGGGGACGCGACTGGGCTGATTTTTTGGCGTCGGCACGACAAAGACGCCTAGGGAGGGCCTGTTAGAGGCGCGGCTGGAGATGCTCTTAGCATGATGTTCTCCTCCGGGCTTTGAAAAACAACACCCATCTAATTGTGTGGTCATTTGATCTAGGTTGTTGGTCTTCTTTTTTCAAGTATTGACGTATCGGAAGCTTAGGTAGAAGGAGCAAGAAAGGCTTTGTGTTTGTTACAACTTAGCCACGGCTTTGAAAGCCATAAAAACGAACCACATGCGGGTTACTCGTCACTGTCCAACCTATCAACCATGCATGGTAACGACCCTTGTTCACGGAGCAATCCCGCCGCCTTCCAATCTTGTCCCTCTAAATCAATCCTCCTAAGCATGACCTTCACCGACGGAGAGGCTCCGTTGAAGATGATGTCGTTTCTATGCTTCCATAGCATCTAGGCCACAAGTGTAATCATTTTCCACATCTCCTTCCTTAGTTGCTTTTGCAGATTCAGAGCTGTCCACCATTGAACTAAATTGGCATCTACCGTCGACATCCAAGCAGGCTTACCCCAAGTGTTGGTGATACTCGTCCACACTTGCCTTGCTAGTACACATCCCAGTGAGAGATGGTCGATTGTCTCCGTGGCTTGATCATTGAAGGGGCACACCGGTGGGTGCGACAACTGTTGGCGTTGCAGTCTACTGGTTGTCCAGCATCGGTTCCTCGCCGCTAACCAAGTAAAAAACTTGCAGGTTGCTGGCGCCCGTGACCTCCATATCTGGGTGGCGTCATCGGCCTCCACTCTGCCCGCAAAGCACACCCTGTATGCCGATCGGGCAGAGAATTCACCCTTGTTTTCCCAAGCCCAATTGATCTTATCCTCCATGCCTTCCAACAATTCTAGGTTTTGGGTCCTCACTACTAGGGAAAAGCCTAGCAGCAACGCGGGTTTTAGGCCTATCAGTAGCGCGGGTCGATGCGCTACTGATAAGGCGCTACAGCTAACGTATAGCAGTAGCGTGCCTCCGCCCGCGCTATTGCTAAATCGGCTTAGTAGTAGCGTGTTCCTGGAGGTGCGCTACTGGTAATTAGTAGTAGTGCTTCTCCCTGCCCGCGCTGCTAGTATTATTTCGTATTTTATTTCTTTTTTATTTCATGTTGTATTCGTACACCTTTACACAAGTTTTCATACAACAGGAATTTAGAAATTGTTTTAAAATCATAATGAGTTATTACATCACGGGGTGAAAGAACCGTGGACTAGTTTCAAGTGGATGGACATCCACTTGAAACTAATCCGCGGTTCTTTCACCCCGTGATGTAATAAATATCATCATCATCATCATCATCATATCATTAACAACTTATCATCATAATACACCATTGTCATATAACACCTCCTCAAGATCATCATTTTCATCAATGAGACATCACATAGCAAATTGGTCACTAGTCGTAATCACAAGTACTCCTCGTCATCAACTCTAACACATTGTATCACATAATAAACATATTGTACCTCATAGGACCTACTACATTCTCTTAGGACCTACTATATTCTCTAAGGTAAAATAGCAAAAAACAAGATAGCCCCTGACTCTCCATTATGGAGAATGGAGATTATCCTATCTCCAATTCTTGCCTTTCGCTTAATGTTACTTCCAAGAACCTCCTTGCGAATGTCCAAACATTTTTTCCATTCTTTGATTAGCATGTGTTCACCGGTTTTAGAAATCCGATATGCACAGGTGAGCTCCTTAGATTGACCTGGATGTAGGTTCATAACTGCAAGGCGACCATTCTGATACATCAGATGAGGCACACAATCCATCGGGATTTCCTGTTGAAAAACATAGTAATAACTTTGTAGTTAGCAATGATGTACTAGTTTTAGAAGTATGCAAAAGATGCATGGATGTCGTAATAGTAAAAAATCTTACCAGGGTATCTCCATAGAAGTTACCGTGGTTCAACACGTGCACTAGTGGCACGTATTCACCATAATTTGGAGGAGTTCGATAATAGGTATTGTAATTCTCAAGAAAAGTACAATAAGCAATCAGATGACTTTTCTCCTTATAAGTTAATTCGGAGCCATCGGTGTAGTGAGTTTTGTCTACCATCTTCTGCACATTCTTTGAAGATTCAAAATAAGCTGTCAATGAAAATAAGCTGTCAACTATTTTGAAATAAACAATATAAATTAGTTAATAACTATGTTTGAGAAACTCACATTGCGGTAGAATCGGAAGCGTATCAACAAGGACCCAAATGTCCATATTGTCTTGCTCGATGTCAGGATTACCAAGATCCATGGTGACAATCATACCCTCATAAAAACCATACATTTTGCAAAGTGCTTCCCAATTTTGGCAACCAAAATGGGTTACGCTCTGAGAATTGTACAGATTTACTTCAAAATCGATATCATGATGGGTCCTTAGGTGTATTTTCTTTGTTTCAAAATTTTCATGGTCTTCAAAACCCATCCTCTCCAAGACATAGCGTCTTGCATGGCATGGGATAAGCTAGTCGAATTGTAAAAGATGAAAATTAGACGTTGAAATAGTTGAAGTCATGCTTAATTACGAAAAAAACACTTGTCGTTGTTGCGTACCGTTTCAACATCGAAGGTCTCCTCGAGCTTAATGCTGAAGCGTCGATCTTCATCCAGCTCAACGAACCTGTCGCACATACCTCGATCGTCATGGCACCAGCTGCACTCCCCCGGGAGACTGTCGTCGTCCGAGTACGACATTTCCTACGTTCATAATTCAAAGATTAAACTTGTACAATTAAATATATGTACTAAAAAACCTAAATTAGATCATTATTTTTCGAGAAAATCCAGGCCACTCGATATTTCCTACATATTCTAGCACAAGTCATGCCAGAATTCACGGAAAAATCCGGCATGACCTTTGCTAAAAAAGGACATATCGAACGCCTGAAATTTGCCGGAACGGAAATTAATCAACACTCCGGCAAAACATAGGCCACTCGGAGGTGTAACCAAAACATGACCGGGCACTTCGGCAAAACAAGCGCCTGAAACTCATAAAGGACTCATATTGACATGGAGATTTGCCTGGTCTCACCTAGAGGTCGGAGGGGGTCGGTGACGGGGACGACAACGGGGATGATGGAGGGGCTCCTTGATTTCTGCAAAAGCAGAAACCCTATTAATTCAACTAGTACATCCCAAATAATTGCTTAAACTAAAAAAATAACAACAAATATGACATGTTCAACTAGTTCTATTAATTCAACTAGTTCTTACTAAATATAAACTTACTATAAATAGAAAAAAAACTAGTTCTTTCTAAAAATAAAGTAGTTCAACTAGTTATTTTAATTTTCTTACTAAAAATACATTAGTTCTATTAATTCAACTAGTTTATTAATTTACTTACTAAACTAGTTCAACTAAAACTAAACTAGTTCAACTAAAACTAAACTAGTTCTATTAATTCAACTCGTTCTTACTAAATATAAACTTACTATAAATAGAAAGAAACTAGTACATCTACTACTACTAATTAACATCTACTACTACATCTACTACTAATTAACATCTACTACTGCTAATTATACAACTAGTTTACCATCACTACTACTAATTAATATCTACTACTACTAAAAATCATTATCTATGAACCCTAAATTAACATCTACTACTACTAAAATCATCTACTAACTAAGCAAAGAGAGAGGGGGTGGGGGAGGGGTGGGGGGCTTACAGAGAGGGGAGAGACGGTGGCGGGGAGGTGCTCGGCGACGGAGGTAGGGGCGGCGAGGGCGGGCTCGGGATCGGGAGGCGGCGGTCCTGGGTGGGCTCGGGCGGCGGCAGTGAGGTCGAGAGCGGCGGCGGGCGGCGGCGGTGAGGTTGAGGGCGGGCTCGGGCGGCGGCGGTGAGGGGAGGCTTGGGCTCGGGCAGCGCGACAGGAGTAGGGGAACAGGTGGAAAGGAGGACTTAGCGAAATTTTGAGCCGGGGGTGGTGGTTAAGTCGAACTAGCAGTAGCGCTCGTAAGGAAAACGCGCTATAGCTAACTTATCTATAGCGCGTTTTACATAAAAACGCTACTGCTAATGGAAGCAGTTATTTCTTTCGTTTATCCCAAAATCAGTAACACTTTGTCCTGAAAAAACATTGTAAGTCTAAGCAATGTGAAAACATCAAAAATATACATTGGTCATCATTGATCTTTTTGTGTAGAATCTAAATAGTCAACATGAATCCTCACTGTACCTGTATAGGTACAGGCAAGGATTCATATTGCAGCTACAAATCATACACATATAGTTCAATGTTAGGGGAGATGTCCTGCCAGGGCCATCGAGCTCGTAGAGCTGTGTTGAGCAGCCATAGGTTGGGCACGCCTAGAGCACCTAAATCCTTTGGCGTGCACACCTGATCCCATGCCACCATGCAATGTCCTCCATGCACATCACGACGTCCTTTTCATAAAAAGCCACGACATATTTTGTTGGCCGCGCGATGATCTTGATTGGCAGGTCCAATGCCATCAAGGCATGTATCGACATGGATGCAAGAGTGGTTCACAGCAACTCTAGTCGGCCTACACGGTAGAGCAGTCTGGCCTACCAGGCGGGCAGGCGGTCGACCATCCTATCGATCAAATATTACAGCTGGGCCACCGAGATCTTCCGGAAGCCCAGCTGTAGCCTGAGGTACTGTCAAGGCAAGCCCAAGACCTCGCACACCAACTTTGTCACTATCAGTTGAACCTGCTCCTCGGAGCATCTTATTGGGTGTGCGGAGCACTTCATCAAGTTCGTGTGCAGCCCCGACACCACCCCGAAGTCGCATAGCTGTGTTGAGCAGCCGTAGGTTGGGCACGCTTAGACCACCTAAATCCTTTGGCGTGCACACCTGATCCCATGCCACCATGAAATGTCCTCCATGCACACCATGACGTCCTTTTCATAAAAAGCCACGACATATTTTGTTGGCCACGACGATGGTCTTGATTGGCAGGTCCAATGCCATCATGGCATGTATCGACATGGACGCAAAAGTGTTCGCAGCAGCTCTAGTCGGCATGCACGGTAGAGCAGTCTGGCTTGCCAGGCGGGCAGTCTGTCGGTCATCCTATCGACCAAATATTGCAACTGGGCCACCGAGATCTTCCGCAAGCCCAACGGCAGCCCGAGGTACTGGCAAGGCAAGCCCAAGATCTCGCACTCCAACTTTGCCGCTATCAGTTGAAACTGCTCCACTGAGCATCTTATTGGGTGTGCAGAGCACTTCATCAAGTTCGTGTGCAGCCCCGATGCCACACCGAAGTCGCATAGCAACATGGTGCAGGCTCGGGGGCTTTGCAAATCCGGCTTGATAAAGGTTACCACATCATCGCCATAAATGGACATGTGGTGCCGGAAGCCAGTGGGCACTAGCGGCGGAAGCACACCAGCTGTTGTCGACATGTGCAATAGGTGGTGGAGGCTCTTCATGATCAAGACAAATAAGAGCGATGATATAGGGTCCCCTTGCTGCAAACCTTGTCGATTATAGATTATCTCTCCTGGGATCCCGTTTAGAAGCACCCTGGTGGATGATGACGCGAGCAGTCCAGAGATCTACGTCGTACACTGCTACTTGTGAGCTGCGTTGGGATTTCCTCGAAGAGGAGAGGATGATGCAGTACAATAGAGATAAGTATTTCCCTCAGTTAAGAGCCAAGGTTATCAATCCAGTAGGAGAACCACGCAGAACCTCGTTAGCAGCACCTGCACACACAAAAGCAAATACTAACACCCAACACGAACAAGGGGGTTGTCAATCCTTTCGGCGATTATTTGCAAGGATCAAATCTCGTAGTGGTAGATAGATAAAGTAAATTGCAAAATAAAATAAAGAAAAGAAAATGACAACAAGGTATTTTTGGATTTTATATATGATAAAGGTAGATCCAGGGCCATAGTTTTCACTAGTGGCTTCTCTCTCGAACACAAAGCATACAGTGGGTAAACAAATTACCGTTGGGCAATTGATAGAAAATCGCATAGTTATGATGATATTAGAGGCAATGATCATCTATATAGGCATCACGACCGAGACAAGTAGACCGACTCCTACCTGCATCTACTACTATTACTCCACCCATCGACCGCTATTCAGCATGCATCTAGGGTATTAAGTTATAAAAACGAAGTAATGCCTTAAGCAAGATGACACGATGTGATGCCGCCGACTCAATCGTGCACTAATCATACACGCAAATGCACACAATTAAGATCAGAGACTCACGAGAAGATATCACAACACAACTCTAGACACAAAATCAAACGTAAAGCTTTATATTACAAGCAAGGCCACAAAGGCTCGAATACATAAGTCAGCGGAAGCAACAATATCTGAATACAGACATAAGATAAACAAGTCTGCCTTAAGAAGGCCAACATAACAACGATAACTGGATCGAAAAGGCACAGGCCTCCCGCCTGGGAGCCTCCTAACTACTCCTGGTCGTCGGCGGTCACCACATAGTAGTAGGCTCCGTCGGGGTAGTAGTAGTCATCGACGGGATCAGCTGGCTCCTGGGCTACGTCATCTAATCGCGACAATCGGGTAAAAGGGAAAAGAGGTAGCAAAGCAACGGTGAGTACTCATCCAAAGTACTCACAAGACTTACATCAGATCTATACAAAGTATGCATCAATATCAAAGGAATGGGGCTATATCTTTGGACTAGACTGCAAAAATGCCAGAATAGAAGGGAAGGTCTTGCCTATCAAAGACTAGCATCTTGCAATGTCTTGCGGCATTAGAAGGGTGTAGATTAGCATATCATAAAGTAACAAGTATATTTAGTAACGCCCAGAGATCCTTCCTCGATTCCCTATGAGAAAGCGATCCTGGAGCCATCATATCCATTTAGTGTCTCTAGTATCTAGTTCTAGTTGTAATAGATCAGGATATAACTCTGAGCGTTTGTTACCGTGGAGACGTCTATTCGAATAGATTAACTTCCCTGCGGGGGTGTACCAACTTACCCAACCTGCTCGATTAACTTTAGCCGGACACACTTTTCGGGTCATGCCCGGCCTTGGATAATCGACACACCGTAGGACCTACCTAGGCTCAACAGAGAGGCCAGCATGCCGGTCTACATCCTAAGCGCTCAGGGGTCTTGGGCCCATCGCCCTTTGCACTCCTGCGTGTTGCGTACGCGGCCTGGAGCAGACCCACCCCCTTATACAAGCGCAGGTGGTTACCGTCCAACCGGCCCCCCGCCGCTCAATCGCCAACGTCCGAAGAGCTTTCGGAGAATCGTATGACGCCGAGTGCCCATACTTATTCCTGCATGGTGGTTAGTGCGAAAAGGCCAAGAGGCCTACTCTGATCACATATCCAAATAGTTAGTGACTTGGGAGCACGCAGAGACAATTAGTGATCCCATCGCCCTGTGTCGAGGACTTACAACAAGGGTTAGGCCCAGCCCTCTCTAGCGCGGTCTGCCTGCCCGGCCGTGCCTCGTAATTATCTCGCAGTACCCTCCTAGTCAACCCGACTTCAGTAACTCTCGCGGGTAACCCTTGGGGCCGACCCGACTTCAACAAGGGACTGAGGTAAAGTCAAGGTATCCGTGTGTCCATAACATCAAAGGGGAAATCTGAGGAATCACCCTCGATGGATTCCCACTCGATGTAACCGTCAAGGTGAACTTGAAGGAATCACCCTCGATAGGTTCACACTTGAGGGGCTGCACGACAAAGGCATCATCAGAGGTGGTGAACGAGGCCCTCTGTAATCCACGACAAATTAGCTATACTACAGAGGTATCATCGAAGTGAGGTAGGAGGTGTCACCCTCGACACTTGATAGTAGCCCTGCAGAGTCATAGAACTAGGGGGGGTGTGCGGTGATGTGTCGGTCTCTGCACACATCAATCACGTTGATCGAGTCACCGGTAATAAAGCGGGGCAACAAGGACAAGGATGAGGGGTCGCTGATGGATCACTAACCAACCTATACTAAGCATATAGGTTACATCTAAAGTAACAATAGCAGGTTACAAAAGCAGGCTATGCATCAGAATAGGAGCTATCGAACAAGAGTAGCAAAATCTAATGCGAGCGTGAGAGAGAAAGAATGGGCGATATAGGAATGATCAAGAGGGTTTTCCATGCCTAGAAGCTCTGTGGAAAGGGACTAGTCGTCCGGTGTGTAGTCATACTCGGGAGCAGCGTCAGTCTCGGGGTCTACCAGAGAGAAAAGGGGGAAGGAACAGTAAATATAAATCAATCAAATGCATCATGATGCATGATATGGCAATATGCTGTGCTAAGGGTGACCTAACACAGTGGTACGAATTACACACGGAGCGAGAAAGTATCTGTGGATATTTCCCTGTTCTTAGGCAATTATCGGACAAATGAAATGGAGGGGAAGGTTCCATCTTTGCAATGTTAGAGGCATGTAACAGCTAAGTGGATGGTATATTCGGATTCATCATATTTTTCTAAGCAAGTTTCACATACAAATTATTTTCATCCGAGTTATAGATTATTTTATATGAATTTTCAAAGATTTAAACAATTTTTGGAATTATTTTTAATTTCGAAAATAAATAGCAAAATGTTGTATGTACAGAGAAGTGTACCCAACCAGGCCACACAGGGGCTGACTGGTGGGCCCTGTTGACTGGATCAACTCCCAGTCAGCAGAGGCTGACTAGTGGGTCAGCCTTATCCACTATAATAGTGGAGGGGACCCACCTGTCAGTGACACTTGGGGGAGGGGCTAATTAATATTTAAACTAAATAGGAGGTTAATTAGGAAGTGACCCCACTTGTCAGTGGCTAGTTAGGTTAGTTTAATTAGTCCTTTTAACTAAAATGCGTTTAATTAGGGTGCGGGTCCTAGCAGTCAGTGGCATTGGGCGTCAATAGTGTCTGAGTTAGCCGAACACGTCAACGGCGCCGACATTTAGCCGCCGGTGACCACAAATACGGCGGCGATGCATGGGAGGCCGTGGGATTTGGCTACAATCCACCAAAACTGACGCGGTTGGACGCGTTCGAATGGGGAGACGATGCTGCATCAAGTGGTGCTACCGGCCGGAGCTGCGGCTGCCAGAAACGACATCGACGGTGAGCTAAGGCGGCAGCCGAAGCATGGGCTCGATGGGGACGATGATAGGTGGCACGGGAGGGCGAGCATAAGGGGGCTACGAGCTCTTGGGAGCGCGCTGAACACGACGGCGGGCTTGGACGCGGGCGGCGGTCACGAGGACCATGCCGACGAGCTCAACTGCGGCAATGGGTACGGCAATGGAGGCGACTACGACTACATGCACGGGAACAGAGGGGAAAGGGGTCGAGGGGAAGTGCGGGCTCACGGTGAATCTGTAGGGGAGGGTAGCGGGCTCGGGGAGGGCTTGTCGGTGCCAGATTTGACGATGGTGATCGGCGGAGTAGAGGAGGAAGAAGGGGGCGTGGTGGCGATGCGGTGGCCTCGAGCTCGACGTCGAGGGCGCAGACGATGTAGCGGAACTCGGTGCAGCTCCAGGACACGCTGGCGGGGCACGGGGGCGACGATGGTCATGGCTATGCCGGAGCCATGGCGACGGCGGCGTCAGGTTTGTCCGGATTGGAAGGAGGAGCGAGGGAGAGGGGGTTCGGGCGAGCTAGGATTTCACCTGGGGCCGGGGAGCATCTTATCCAACACGCAGAGAAGACGGATGGCCATCGCGTGGCAATCAGCGCCATGGACGCGCGCCCTTCGTCCACGGGGGCTTCTGTGAACAGAGGAGAGAAAAGCTAGGGAGGTGGGCTGGGCCTGCACACTGTGCACTAGTGGCCCAAGTGCACAGTGGGATGCCCTATTTTTCTTTTTCCTTTTTCATTTCTTTTTCTATTTTCATTTTTTATTCCTTTGTTTTGCATTTAATTTAAACAACAAATAGGTTTTGTAAAATATGAGACTTTGTCTCATTAGTCATATTGCAATTTTAGGCACTGCCATAAAAAGTATGGGAGGGATTTAAAATAGTTTGAATTTTTCATAATTTAGAAAAGCATTTAAATTACTGTTTTCGCCCCGTTTTAACTACTAGAGCCCAAACAAGCAAACAAGTGATGTTATTCTTTACTAATATTTGTTTTGGAATATTTGCTAAATGGTGAACTATTTTCGCACCATGTTTGTGAATTTAAATTCTCACTTTATATTTGAATTGAATTTAGAGGTGGAATTTGAAATGAGATTTGATCCACAGGTGATCAGGCACTTCAAACCAAAGTAGCCCAGCTTAATGATGAGTATCACTGTAGCTCATTACACAGGGGTGTTACAACCCTCCTCCTCTCAAAGAAATTCTCGTCCCGAGAATTAAGAGGTACTCCCTCCGTCTAGAAAAAGTTGTCCACAACTTAGTTCATGTCAAATTTTACAGAATAATCCTTCCGCTTTTAAATCTAGTGCTAATCCCCCCCTCGCCTCTGCTTCTTCCTCCTTCAACCAAGCAGCCGTCGTAGCCACCGCCGGCGGCCGTCGTAGACACCCCCGGCGGCCGTCGTAGCCACCCCCGGCAGCCACCGTAGAAAGAGCGGGCGACCACCTACGCAGTCGCCCACCTGCGGTTGCTCCGCCTCTGCGAACATGGGCCGCCCGCACGAAGGCAAGCTGCCCCGCTGCCCAGGTGAGGCTGCTCCTCCAAGGCGACCACCTCGACGGGCGCCTCCTTCTCGTGGCCCTGCTCGCGTCCCTGGTCCGGCTCGTGGCCCTGCTCGCTAGTTCCTCACCCGTGCGGCAACCCCAGCCGTCGCTGCCGACCCGGTCGCTGCTCCCCTCTTGAAGAATTCAGCAGGCAGCGATGCAGGGCAAGGCGGGTCTTCTCTGGCGGCGAGACGACCACGCAGACATGCTGATGCCACTGCCGCCTGGCCTCCACTGCTGATTTCCTCTGCCCTCAACCACCTCGACTGTTGATTGCCTCTGCTGCTGCTATTGGCTGCAGGTACAGTGCCAATTGCAGTATCAATTTCAGTTTGTCAATGAAGTACTCCATCAGCGTCAATTGCAATGTTAATTGCAGTATTAAAATTGTCAATTGCAGTGCTGATCTACTGCTGATGTTATCTGAAATTTACAGTGTTCTGTGTCTGTCAATCATACTCCATTCAGTGTCTTGTGTCTGAAATTTACAGATTTCAAACAAACAGTATCAAACTTCAAGAAACCTAGACAATATTCATGTCCATAATCATGGAAACCTCTATTCTGCTTTGCCAAATCATGGACAAGATTCAGTTAGCTATGTGTGTGATGACTTGTTGCTGCTAGCTTGAGAAAATTCAGTTAGCTTCAGAAACTAAATCATGTTGATGTTACTGTTAGCTTGTGAGAAGTGATAACATAACAAATAACCATGTTGCTGTTACTGTTGCTACCTGAATTCCATGCTTGCATAATTACAGATATCTCAAAACTGATGCAGGTTAAGTGTTAACACAACACTGGCATACACAACATAATTCTGAACATTTATTAATTCTACACAGGAGAAGAAAAGACATGGCACACTAGAGAAAAAAGAAGAAGAAAAGTTGCTATACCCCTTTACTGAACATTACGTAGATCCATCCATTTTCTTTTGGCCAGAACAAAAAAATTCAAATAAAAGAGCAATTTGGCCACAACAAGATCTCCTTTCATCTTTTGTACTCTTGGTCAGATTTAGGAACAGTTTCAGTTAACAAACATGTCGATCCATTTAATTCAAATATCATCAGATACAGTAGAGTACAATGGATCAATTTCCCAAGAGAAAAAATGTTCCAAGCAATCTCTATCATCTGAAACCATTGTACTGTACCATCCCAAAACTGACAGAGAGTGGATTCTTCTGCTTAATTAAGTTGATGCATTGTACTGTATCATCTAAAAAAATGTTCCTAGCAATCTCTAGTAGTCATGGATTCTTCTTTCCGGCACTGGTGGAAGTTGTGTGTTCGACATGTTGTCGGCAAGAGTGGGCTTAGTCATGTGTGCTTGATTGTGTGGGAGTTGACTTGGCCCTTGTTGTATCGGTTTTCGCCGGTTTTCCACTAATTAATTGGGCCATTCTCTTCTGCTTAATTAATAGATGCGGCAAAGCTTTTGCCTCTGTTTCGGAAAAAAAGATGGGGAGATGACATTTGATGGAAAGCTTGGCATTTGGCTGTTCGTGGTACAGACCGAGGCACAAAGAACCAGCCACAACAGAGTTAGAGGAAAAGGAAAAGAAAAAGTTGGAATTATTTGAATTAAGTTGGATTTAGTTGAATTAAGTTGGAATTATTTGAATTAGCTAGATTCTTCTTCTTCTTCTTCTTCTTCTTCTTCTTCTTCTTCTTCTTCTTCTTCTTCTTCTTCTTCTTCTTCTTCTTGTTCTTCTTCTTCTTCTTCTTTCAGAATTAGCTAGATTATTTGAATTATTTGAATATAGTAGAATTATTTCAAATTATTTGGATTATCTGGATTTATTTGAATATTATGATAAGATGTAAAGACAAAACTCCAGTTGAGAGAAATAATATCTTCAATAAATATTCCCTCTCTGTGAAGTTCACATGTACAAGGTCATTACAAGGATTGGATTCTTCTTCTTATTATTATTAGAATGATGATTGGACCAAAAAGAATAAATCAAATTCAGTTAGATGATCATTGAAACTGAGAATGATGATGATCATTGAAAAAGTCCGTGAGAGAATTCAATCTGATGCAGTACTCCACTTTACAAATTGAGCTTGAGTAGTTAATTACAAAAGCAAATCCCCATGGACCTGAGTCTTTATTATCACAAAAGGAGTAATTTCCATCAAATTTGCTTCAGGAGTATTTGGACACAACAACTTACACTTTTAAGTTTCTCTTCTTCAGAATATTGTCTAACTTAGATGGGTTGTAGTCATGTCCAAATTTACATCAAAGTACATATTCAGAGTTAAACTGAATTTACTAAATTCTGATCTTTTAGTTGTCATGAACCAATAGACTGTACTGTAACAACTAAAACGTTATAAAGCCAATGATTGAACTTGTGGAAGAATTTCAACCACACAAGACTGTGATTCTCACCAATATCAAGGACTAGCCACTGCAATTATATCTTCAATTAAAATAACATCAGTTTTCAGTTTTTAGTTTACCAAATTTAGTTAAAATGACAACAATTTTTAGTTTTGGACACATTTTGTTTCTGTAAAATGGGAGAAACAAATTTGATCCTGCAGCAAAAAGAACTGAACTGAACATACTGAACTTGCACTAACTTTTGACAGTAGAGTTAAAATTATCATACTCTATATACATGCACAAATTTGATCTCTGTGACCACAACAACAACATATTCAGTCTATCTAGACTAAACCTTCTACATCATGTGTTTGGCGAGCATGCAGTACAACCTTCCAGAGCATGCCACCCTGCTGCCCTTCTTCCGATGGATCTTCACTGCAGTTTAGGACATGCTTGGCGAGCATGCAGGGGAGCTTGCAGGGGAGGTGAGGCGTACTGCGCCACCCATGACGCCTCTGAGGTCAGCCTCTTCTTGGTGCCGTCGGTGGCCTCGTCCTTGTACGCGTAGGGCTCCTCCTGCGTCTCCTGGCTCTATAGTGACGCTGGCGTCTTGCCTCGTCGGAGGAGCACTGCCAGTAGGAGGAGGAGCATGTCAGAGGCCAGCGACACCACTGTGTATCCGGAGGCACGGAGGGGGGCGTCGGAGGCTAGCGATCTGACGGCGGCCGCTAGAAGCAGCGCGCTCAGGTCCGCCCGGCCTCGGCAAACAGCATGTCGGAGCCGGTAAATTGAGAGCTTTGCAGAGAAGGGGATCCATTTCCTCTTGATCTCCCCTCCCCTCACCCCTCGTCGGGATCAGGCAACACAGACGAAGAAAGGCGGCGATATGAAGGGGAGAAGGTAGCCGGCGCGTGGGGAGGTGACGGAGCAGGCGGCCGGGGGTGAGGATGTCGCTGTCGCCGTCGCAAGATTGAGGAGGGGAGGATGGGGGGACGCGGTGCAGGCTGTGTCGTTTGTCGGATTAATGCGAGGTTTTTTTTTCACAAATTGTCATCACGGACAACTTTTATCGGACGGAGGGAGTAGAAGGGAAAAGATATTCTTCCTGAAGATGTTCCCCGAGTTCCCAAGTGGCTTCATCTTCAGTATGATTCGACCACTACACTTTAAGGAACTTGGTAACCTTCTGATGGGTTTGACATTTAGCTTGATCAAGAATACAGATTGGATGCTCTTTGTAAGAGAGATAATCTTGTACTTCGATCATTTTATGATCCACTTCATGTTGCGTATCCTTGAAGCAACTACGAAGTTGCGACACATGGAAGACATCGTGGACATGTGAGAACTATGGTGGAAATTCCAATTTATAAGCCACATATCCACGTCTGGCTAGAATGCGGAAAGGACCAATGTAGCGAGGAGCTAACTTGACCTTGACCCCAAAACGAGGAGTGCCCCTCATAGGAGTGACACACAGATAAGCTTGTTCACTAGGTTGATAGGTAGATCCCTAGTGTTTATGGTCATAGTTGCTCTTATGGCGGGACTGGGCCACCTTGAGATTCTCCCGGACAATGCGGACTTGCTCTTCAGCTTGTTGGATAATATCCGGACCAATGAGCGGCCATTCCCCAGTTTCTGACCAATTCAAAGGGGTGCGTCACTTACGTCCATATAATACCTCGAAGGGTGCCATCTTCAAGCTAGCTTGATAGCTGTTGTTGTACGAGAATTCAGCATACGGGAGAGATTCTTCCGACTTCTTGCCAAATGAGATGACACAAGCACACAACATATCTTCAAGCACTTGGTTAACTCGTTCAACTTGACCCTGGGATTGGGGGTGATAAGTAGTGCTCCAGGTTATATGAGTTCCCATAGCTTCTTGGAAACTACCCAGAACTTTGAGGTGAAAATGCTACCATGATCTGAACTGATCTCCTTTGGAATGCCATGGAGTGTCACAATCTGGAGACATAAGTTTGCTAAATGACTAGCAGTGATTGTCTCCTTGATTGGCGGAAAGTGTGCAACTTTGGAGAATTGGCCAATGACAACAAAAATAGCATCATAACCCTTTTGTGATTTGGGGAGGCGAGCACAAAGCTCCACCTTCATCCAGCAAGAAGTCTTCGTCCTTTTTAGAGGCAAGATCACTCTTAATCTGATCAATTTTAGTGTCATTCTCTTGCGCAGACTTGATAGCTCTCTGGAGAGTTGGTTCCGGGACACGGTTATTAAGAGAACCCTGTGGAACAATGTGAAGGTTCAACTTGAAAAGTTCTTCACGGAGGAGTTGAGCTTTCTGAACCATGTGGTTGTTGCAATAAGATTTGCGACTCAAGGTATCGACCATGACATTAGCCTCGCCAGGGGTATAAGATATACCGTAGTCATAGTTGTCGGCGTTCTGGGATCAGGGGCACCCAGGCCCGCCTGCCTGTGGCCCAGTACGTGGCTCCATCAATGGCTCAGCGTGTCCCAGCTCCAAGGACCCGCAAGCAAGACCCTCACGAGGGCCCCCGCCTCGCGAGGCAAATGACACCAAGACCTCCCAAGGAGCAGCTTCCCGAGCCTGCCTCCCGAGGAGCGGAGATCTCTATGCAAGTACCTCACCTCGCGAGGCGCATGATGACGTGAGCCATGACAACCAAGGCCAGGCGGGCGCTAGTGGGTGCAGTCCAGGACAGTTCCCAAGGAGGCAAGGACATATGCGAGTTCCTAAGGAATCCCCCAAAGGTTTCCATTCCCGTGCAACGAGACCAAGACCACAAGCTCGGCAGGACGAATGTCATCGCCGAGCCCACCACTGCGTCACGACCAGAAGCTTTGCAGGAGAAGACCACCTTTCGTCAGGATAAGATGTACTCTTGTCCCCTTTCAAATTGGCCATTGTGAATCCCTTCCTGCCTAAGTTATGAGGGAAGAGGACCAAGACCACTATAAATATAGGTTAGTCTCCATCGTAGAGAGGGACCAGATTCGATCGAGCCCTCTGGCCATTGAGATCTCCCGAAGCAGCTCACACTTGTACTAGTTCATACTCATCCTCCTCACGAGGCAATCCACCACAAAGGAGTAGGGGTTTACACCGCAAGGTGGCCCGAACCTGGGTAAACTACCGTTTCCACTCTTATCCCCGCTCGCACGAACTTGACGAGGCCAAGCCATGAGGTAGTGAGCTTGGGGCTACAACTAGGCTAGATCTTCGTACACGCCCCAGAGTTCGAACCTTGTTTGGGTCCGCGGAGCCCTAATTCCAACATTTGGCGCACCAGGTAGGGGGCTTGTCAAGGTTTTTTTTTCTGCCTCGCTCCCCCTCGCTTCACCGCCCTCATGGCTGACACCGTCCACCCCACTGCCCAATCCATCGTCCCTGACATTGCTACGGGTTGCCCAGCCTTTGCTCCTGGCCTATGCCGGGTGCATTGGCCAGTGAGGTTTAGGCCGGTGTTGCCCCCGCACTATGCCGGCGTGACTGACCATGAGGAGTTGCTCTAGTTATACGTCTAGGGCATCTCGGCGACAGGTGGCGACGACAAGGCCATGGCAAGTTGGTTTCCTCTGGCCCGCACGAAAGCTCCGTTTTCTTGGCTCTGTGGCCTCTCGGAGGCCTCGGTGTCCTCTTGGGAAGAGTTCCGTAGCCAACTCATCGCACGCTTCGCGGCTCCGCCCCTTGCTGCCGCGTGCATCCTCGGCGGGTCTCAAGCACCTGCATCTGATCGCCATGCCAAGTAGCTCTTCCACCGGGTGAATGCCGCCTGGCCTCAGCTGGAGACCCTACGAAGCCGCGCACGGCATGAGGTCGCCATCACCTTCGACTCCAGGGATCACCCCGAGTCTGCGGCAGCCGCCGGTGAGCTCCCCATGCTATGCACGCCGACCATCAGCAACGTTTCTGTCACCAAGACCCTCAACGACGGCGCCGCTGGTCTCAGCGTGCTCTCCGTAGAGACCTTCGAGATGCTTCAGGTGCCCTATGATCAACTCCTTCCCACCAGACCGTTCTCTGGGGTGGCAAAGGGTTCCGCCACCCCCTGGGTCAGGTGCGCCTTCCCCTCACCTTCGGCAAGAGTGACAACTACCGCACCGAGCTCATCGACTTTGATGCGGCCCGCATTGGCCTCCCTTACAACGCCATCTTGGGGTACCCCACTCTCGCCAAATTCATGGTGGTAACCCACCCGGGCTACAACATCATCAAAAAGCCGGGTAGTGGCGGCGTCATCATCATGGCCGGAGATAAGAAGGATGTGGTTCGAGCACTCAAGATCGCCTACAGGGCCGCGGCAGCCTCGTGCCCGGATGTCGTAGGGGCCCAGGAGGATCTCGAGGCCGCACCCGCGAGGAAGAAGCAGCTGTTCTCCCAGGACCGTCCCAAGACGAAGAGGGTGCCCGTCGACGACAACAGACCGGGCCCTACCTTCACCATCGGCGCCGGCCTGCCCCTGGACCAGGAGCAGGCGCTCGCCCGCTTCCTCCAGACGAACAAGGGCGTGTTTGCATGGAAGGCATCTAATCTGGTCAGCGTCCCGAGGGAGGTAATCGAGCACCACCTGGTGTTGTGCCCCATCGCCCATCCGGGAAAGCAGAAGGCGCGGCGTCAGGCGCATGATAAGCAGGCGTTCATTGTCCAAGAGGTGCGGAAGTTACACGAAGCTAGGGTCATATGGTAGGTGCGGCATCCGGAGTGGCTCGCCAACCCAGTTGTCTTCCCCAAGAAGGGCGGACAAGAGTGCATGTGCGTCGACTTCACGAGCCTCAACAAGGTGTGTCCTCAAGACCCTTCCCGCTTCCGCGCATCGACCAGACCATGGACTCTGCCGCGGAGTGCGATCTGTTGTGCTTCCTAGACACATTCTCGGGCTACCACCAGATCAAGATGGCGGCAAAAGATGTCGAGAAGACGGCCTTCATCTTCCTGTGTGGCGTGTACTGCTACACCTGCATGCCCTTCGGGCTGAGAAGCGGTGGTGCCACCTTCCAGTGACTCATGCACATCGCGCTGGGGCCGTAGTTGGGGAGAAACCCGGAGGCATACATCAACGACGTCGTGGTCAAGTCACGCGAGGCGAGGACCCTAGTCAAGGACCTAGAGGAAACGTTCGCCAACCTGCGCAGGGTGAGCGTGAGGCTTAACCCCGAAAAGTATGTTTTCGCGGTCCCGTCCGGCAAGCTGCTCGGCCTTCTCGTCTCGCACCGAGGAATAGAAGCCAACCCAGAGAAGATCAAGGCTATTGAGAACATGCTCCCTCCTCAGACCCTCAAGGGGATGCAGAAGCTGGTAGGGTGTGTGACTTCCATGGGGTGCTTCATCTCCAAGTTGGGCGAGCGCGCATTGCCGTTCTTCAAGCTGATGAAGAGAAAGGGCCCCTTCGAGTGGACTCCCGAGGCAGAGACAGCCTTCTAAGATCTCAAGAAATACTTCACAAGCCCACCTATCATGGTGGCGCCCTGCTCCCGCGATACCCTGGTGCTTTACTTGGCACCACCACACATTCGGCTAGCGCAGCGCCCGTAGCAATCCGAGAGGAATGCGTCAGTGTCCGAGGGAAGCCCCCGACCCGCGTGTGTTTGTGAAGCTCCCCGAGCCCTCGTCACCCCAGGGCGGTGCCCCTGGGGGGCTCCGCCCCCCTGTTGCCCGACGAGGTCCTTGGGCCCCACGCACCCCGCACAGGGCAGGACGCCGCTGATGTCCCGCGCCTCGTCGAGCACCTGGTGTACTTCATCAACACAGTGCTCACGGATGCGCGTGCTTTACCCTATGCAGCAAAAACTCCTCCTCGCGCTCTTGGTCGCCTCAATAAAATTGCGCCATTATTTCCGGGGACACCCCATTAAGGTCATATCCGCATACCCCTTGGAGAGGGTGCTGCACAGCCCCAACGCTGCCGGTAGGGTCGTCGAGTGGAACATCGAGCTGCAAGCCTTCCAGCTAGAATTTAGAACGACCAGGGTGATCAAGGGAGCGGCGCTCGCCCACTTTGTGGCAGAATGGATGGATGCATACAACCAAGAACTGCACGAGGACCGGTCCTTGACGCTGGGCAACAAGGCACCTGACGGTTGGGTCATTCACTTCGATGGAGCTTTCGCGCGGCAGGGCGCGGGAGCCGGAGTGATGCTCGTTTCCCCGACCAACAACAAGCTCTACTACGCCGTCTAGCTCTGCTTCCAGCACGACGAGAAGGTCTCCAACAACATCGCGGAGTACGAGGGTTTGATCACCGGGCTCAAAGCCGCGGCCGCCCTAGGGATCAAGTGCCTCACCATCAAGGGCGATTCCTAGTTCCTCGTCAGCTTCTCTAACAAGGAGTAAAAGCCGAAAGATGAGCACATGGCGGCATACCTGGAGGAGGTACATGAAATTGAAAAGCAATTCTTGGGTTCGGAGTTGAGGCACGTCCCAAGCGACGCAAACAAGGAAGCAAACGATATCGCCAAACGAGCATTGCACCGCGAACCCCAAAGCCCTAGTGTCTTTGAAGAAAGGCTCTTAAGGCCGTCAGCCACGCCCCTGACAACATGAACAATGCTACCTCAGGAGGAGCTGCCTTCCGCGCCACCCACAGGCGCCCAGGCCTGTGGCCTGACCTCAGGAGCTCGCCTGCTCTGGGCGCTGGCGCCTCAAGAGGGCAGCTGGACCCAGGAGTTCAAGGCATATCTACTCCATGGTACCCTGCCTGAAAAGGAGGAGGAGGCGAAGCGTGTGGCCCGCCGAGCCACCACTTACTGCTTGCAGGATGGCAAGCTATACCACAGGCGCCCTAGTAACATCTCTCTAAGATGCATTTCAGAAGATCAAGGGCGTGAGCTGCTGGCCGATATACACGAGGGAGACTGCGTTCACCACTCTTTGTCGCGCACTCTCGTGGGCAAGGTGTTTCGCAGCGGGTTCTACTGGCCCACGACACTGCACGCCGCCGCTGAGTTGGTTCAGTCCTGCGAGGCCTGCCAGTTCCATGCCAAGCAAATTCACCAACCGACGCAGGGGCTCCAGACGATCGCACCCTCATGGCCCTTTGCGGTCCGGGGGCTAGACATACTTGGGTCGTTCCCTCGGGCGGCCGATACGTCTCCAACGTATCTATAATTTTTGATTGTTCTATGTTGTTATATTATCATTCTTGGATGTTCTACAATCATTTTATAGCAACTTTATATCATTTTTTGGGACTAACCTATTGACATAGTGCCCAGTGCTAGTTGTTGTTTTTTGTTTGTTTTTTACTTCGTAGAATATCAGTACCAAACGGAGTCCAAACGCAGCGAAACTTTTTGGAGAATTTTTCTGGACCAGAAAACAGCTAGTGGGCCAAAGAAGTACCAGAGGGGAGGCTTGAGGTGGGCACAACCCACCAGTGTGTGCCAGGAGGCCCAAATGCGCCCAGGGGGGTTGTGCTCCCCTTAGTGACCTCCCGCACCGCCTCTTTGCCCTATAAATCCCCAAATTTTCCAGAAACCCTAGGGGAGTGGACGAAACACAATTCTAGCCGCCGCAAGGTCCAGAAGCCACTAGTGAAATCTACGGCTGCTACTTCTTGAGCTTGTGTTGGTTTTCCCTTGAAGAGAAAGGGCGATGCAGCGAAGTAGAGATAAGTATTTCCCTCAGTTAGATAACCAAGGTATCAATCCAGTAGGAGGTAAAAGCAAGTCTCCAATCTATGCACCCGCACAAACAATCACACACTTGCACATAACGTGATAAAGGGGTTGTCAATCCCTTCACGGTCAATTGCAAAGGTGAGATCTGATAGAGATAGGTATAAAAGATTGCTAAAACATAAAAAATGTAAATAAATTGCAGCATGGAATTTTTGGTATTTTGGTTTATAGATCTGAAAATATATGACGGAAAATAGACCCGGGGCCATAGGTTTAACTAGAGGGTTCTCTATTGAAGGCAAATAATATGGTGGGTGCACAAATTACTATCGAGCAATTGATAGAAAAGCGCAAAGTTATGACGATATACAAGGCAATGATTATGCATATAGGCATCACGCCCGTGTCAAGTAAACCCACTCGCGCCAGCATATACTACTATTAATCCACACAACGATCGCTATCCAGCATGCATATAGAGTATTAAGTTTATAAAGAATGGAGTAGCGCCTTAAGTAAGATGACATGATGTACAGGGATAAACTCAAGCAATATGATGAAAACCCCATATTTTTATCCTTGATAGCAACAATACAATACATGCCTCGCTGCCCCTACATTGTCATTGGGTGAGGACACCGTAAGATTGAACCCAACACTAGGCACCTCTCCCATTGCAAGAAATACTAATCTAGTTCGCCAAACCAAACCGATAATTCGAAGAGAAATACAAAGATATCAAATCATGCATATAAGAATTCAGAGAAGATTCAAATAATATTCATAGATAATCTGACCATAAATCCACAATTCATCGGATCTCGACAAACACACCGCAAAAGAAGATTACATCGGATGGAACTCCAAGAACATCGAGGAGAACATGGTATTGAAGATCAAAGAGAGATAAGAAGCCATATAGATACTAGCTATGGACCTGTAGGTCTAAGGCAAACTACTCACGCTTCATGGGAAGGGCAATAGGGTTGATGTAGATGCCCTTCGTGATTGAATCCCCCTTCGGCAGATCGCCGGAAAAGGCCCCAGGATGGGATCTCACGGGAACAGAAGGTTGTGGCATCGGAAAAGTATTTTCGTGAATGCTTATGAGGGTTTGGGAATATTTGTGAATTTATAGGCCAAGGAAGGAGGTCAGGGGGTCTCCGACGGGGCCACAAGTCCTAGGGGTGCGCCCCCTAGCTTGTCGTCTCCTTGAGGGTCTCCTGACTTGGACTCGAAGTCCCACGTGTGTCTTTTGGTCCAAGAAAAATCATCACGAAAGTTTTATTTAATTTGGACTCCAATGGATGTTCCTTTTCTACGAAACTCAAAAAGAAAAAGAAAAAAAAGAAGCTGGCACTAGGCTCTAGGTTAATTGGTTAGTCCCAAAAATAGTATAAAATAACATATTAATGCATATAAAACATCCAAAACAGAAAATATAATAGCATGGAACAATCAAAAATTATAGATACATTGGAGACGTATCAAGCATCCCCAAGCTTAATTGACATAAAACTAATAATACTTCAGGAATATTAACAAAGTAATCATATCTTCTCAAAATAACACGACCAAAGAAAGTTATCCCTACAAAATCATATAGTTTGGCTATTCTCCATCTTCATCACACAAAGTATTAAATCATGCACAACCCCGATGATATGCCAAGCAATTGTTTCATACTTTTGATGTTCTCAAACCTTTTCAACTTCCACGCAATACATGAGCATGAGCCATGGATATAACACTATAGGTAGAATAGAATATGGTGGTTGTGGAGAAGACAGAAAGAAGGAGATAGTCTCACATCAACTAGGCATATTAATGGGCTATGGAGATGCCCATCAATAGATATCAATGTGAGTGAGTAGGGATTGCCATGCAACAGATGCACTAGAGCTTTAAGTGTATGAAAGCTCAAAAAGAAACTAAGTGGGTGTGCATTCAAATTGCTTGCTCATGAAGACATAGGGAAATTTGAGGAAGCCCATCATTGGAATATACAAGCCAAGTTCTATAATGAAAATTTCCCACTAGTATATGAAAGTGACAACATAGGAGACTCTCTATCATGAAGATCATGGTGCTACTTTGAAGCACAAGTGTGTAAAAAGAAGGAGACTCTCATTTTTTGGTGGGCTTCTTTGGCCTCTTTTATTTTTTTGTAAAGTCCGGAGACTCATCCCAACTTGTGAGGGAATCATAGCTTCCATCATCTTTTCCTCACATGGGATAATGCTCTAAAAATGATGATCATCACACTTTTGTTTACTTTACAACTCAAGAATTACAACTCGATACTAGAACAAATATATGACTCTATATGAATGCCTCTGGCAGTATACCGGGATGTGTAATGACTCAAGAGTGACATGTATAAAGAAATATGAAAGGTGTCTTTGCCACAAATATGATGTCAACTACATGATCATGCAAAGCAATATGACAATGATGAAGCGTGTCATAATAAACGGAATGGTGGAAGTTGCACGACACTATATCTCAGAATGGCTATGGAAATGCCATAATAGGTAGGTATGGTGGCTATTTTGAGGAAGGTGATGGTGGGTTTAATGCACCGACGAAAGTTGTGCGGTACTAGAGAGGTTAGCAATGGTGGAAGGGTGAGAGTGCGTATAATCCATGGACTTAACATTAGTCATAAATAACTCACATACTTATTGCCAAAATTTATTAGCTACCGAAACAAAGTAATAGACATATGCTCCTGGGGGATAGCTTGGTAGGAAAAGACCATCGCTCGTCCCCGACCGCCACTCATGAGGAAGACAATCAATAAATA
Source organism: Triticum aestivum (assembly GCF_018294505.1). NCBI lineage: Eukaryota > Viridiplantae > Streptophyta > Magnoliopsida > Poales > Poaceae > Triticum > Triticum aestivum. Next base: position 394,564,177 of record NC_057809.1, read on the forward strand.
AATCATGCTCCGACTTCATCACATAACGGTTCACCATACGTGCATGCTACGGGAATCACAAACTTTAACACAAGTATTTCTACCCATCCAGAATTACTCACTAGCATGACTCTAATATTACCATCTTTCTATCTCAAAACAATCATAAGGAATCAAACTTCTCATATTATTCAACGCATTTTATATGAAAGTTTTTATATATCCCTCTTGGATGCTCATCATATTAGGACTAAATTCATAACCAAAGCAAATTACCATGCTGTTTATAGAGACTCTCAGAATAATATAAGTGAAGCAAGAGAGTTCAGCAATTTCTATAAAATAAAGCCACCGTCGTGCTCTAAAAAGATATAAGTGAAGCACTAGAGAAAAATTGCCTAGCTAAAAAGAAATAAGTGAAGCACATAGAGTATTCTAATAAATTCACGATTCATGCGTGCCTCTCTCAAAATGTGTGTACAGCAAGGTTGATTGTGGAAAACTAAAAATCAAAGACTCATATCATACAAGACTCTCCAAGCAAAACAGATATCATGTGGTGAATAAAAATATGGCCTCAAGTAAATTTACCGATGGATGAAGATGAAAGAAGGGGATGCCCCGGAAGGCATCCCCAAGCTTGGGCTCTTGGTTTTCCTTGAATATTACCTTGAGGCTCTTGCCACTCCTTATTCCATAGTCCATCAAATATTTACCCAAAACTTGAAAACTTCACAACACCAAACTCAACAGAAAACTCATGAGATCCGTTAGTATAAGAAAATAAAATCACCCCTTTTGGTATTGTTGTTAACTCATTCTTAAATAATATTGGTGTAATATCTACTGTATTCCAACTTATCCATGGTTCATACCCCCCGATACTACCCATAGATTCATCAAAATAAGCAAACAACACCTAGAAAACATAATCTATCAAAAACAGAACAGTCTGTAATAATCTTTAAACTTTGAATACTTCTATAACTCCAAAGATTCTGAAAAATTGGGAAAATAGAGGCAATTTGTATATAAATCTTGTGCAAAAAGATTCAGTATTTTATCGCGCTTCTGATAAAAACGTAAATTCGTTTACTAGGCGCAAAAGTTTCTGTTTTTCATCAAGATCAAATCAACTATGACCGTAAGCCATCCCAACCGTCTTACTTGGCTCAAACACTAATTAAAACATAAAACACATCCAACCAGAGGCTATATGAAAAACTTATTGAAAAATAGAACCAAAAAAGCAAAAAAAAATTGGTTACCTCCCAACAAGCGCTATTGTTTAACGCCCCTAGCTAGGCATTGATAATTTCGATGATGCTCACATGAAAGATAGCGATTGAAACATGAAGAGAGCATCATGTAGCATGTGAAAAACACATCTAAGTCTAACATACTTCCTATGCATGGGAATCTTATAAGCAAACAAATTATCAAGGCAAGCAAAAACTAGCATATGCAAGGAAGAAGAAAGGAACAATAGCAATCTCAACATAATGAGAGGTAATTTAGTAACATGAAAATTTCTACAACCATGTTTTCCTCTCTCATAATAATTACATGTAGGATCATAATCAAATTCAACAATATAACTATCACATAAAATATTCTCAACATGATCCACATGCATGCAAAGTTGACACTCTTCCAAAATAGTGGGATTATCATAAAACAGAGTCAAGACCTCTCCAAACCCACTTTTATTACTATAGAAAACATATTCATCATGAGGCTTAAATAAATTTTCAAAATCATAAGAAGCATTTGAAGGAAATATGCCATAGAGGCAATAATAAAGTTATTATTTATTTCCTTATATCATGATAAATGTTTATTATTCATGCTAGAATTGTATTAATCGGAAACATAATACATGTGTGAATACATAGACAAACAAAGTGTCACTAGTATGCCTCTACTTGACTAGCTCATTGATCAAAGATGGTTATGTTTCCTCACCATAGACATGAGTTGTCATTTGATTAACGGGATCACATCATTAGGAGAATGATGTGATTGACTTGACCCATTCCGTTAGCTTAGCACTTGATCGTTTAGTTTTTTGCTATTGCTTTCTTCATGACTTATACATGTTCCTATGACTATGAGATTATGCAACTCCCTTTTACGGGAGGAACACTTTGTGTGCCACCAAACATCACAACGTAACTGGGTGATTATAAAGGTGCTCTACAGGTGTCTCCGAAGGTACTTGTTGGGTTGGCGTATTTCGAGATTAGGATTTGTCACTCCGATTGTCGGAGAGGTATCCCTGGGCCCACTCAGTAATGCACATCACTATAAGCCTTGCAAGCATTGCAACTAATGTGTTAGTTGCAGGATGATGTATTACAGAACGAGTAAAGAGACTTGCCGGTAACGAGATTGAACTAGGTATTGAGATACCGACAATCGAATCTCGGGCAAGTAACATACCGATGACAATGGGAACAACGTATGTTGTTATGTGGTTTGACCAATAAAGATCTTCGTAGAATATGTGGGAGCCAATAGAGCATCCAGGTTCCGCTATTGGTTATTGACCGGAAACGTGTCCCAGTCATGTCTACATAGTTCTCGAACCCGTAGGGTCCGCACGCTTAAAGTTTCGATGACAGTTATATTATGAGTTTATATGTTTTGATGTACCGAAGATTGTTCGAAGTCCCAGATGTGATCACGAACATAATGAGGAGTCTCGAAATGGTCGAGACATGAGGATTGATATATTGGACGACTATATTCGTACACCGGAATGGTTCCGGGGATTATCGGATATATACCGGAGTACCAGGGGGGTTACCGGAACCCCTCGGAGGTTATTGGGCCTCATGGGCCTAATTGGTGGAAGAGGAGAGGCGGCTAAGGGGCAGCCGCGCGCCCCTCCCCCCAAGTCTGAATTGGACAAGGAGGGGCGGCCGCCCCCCTTTCCTTTCCCCTTCTCTCTCCTTCCCTCTCCTCTCCTAATCTAACAAGGAAAGGGAGGGAGTCCTACTCCCCGTGCGAGTAGGACTCCTCCTGGCGCGCCCCTCCTGGCCGGCCGCCTCTCCCCCCTTGCTCCTTTATATACGGGGGCAGGGTGGCACCCTAGAGACACAACAATTAATCTGTTGATCTTCTAGCCATGTGCGGTGCCCCCTCCACCATAGTCCACCTTGATAATACTGTAGCGGTGCTTAGGCAAAGCCCTGCGTCAGTAGAACATCATCATTGTCACCACGCCGTCGTGCTGACGAAACTCTCCCTCAACACTCGGCTAGATCGGAGTTCGAGGGACGTCATTGGGCTGAACGTGTGCTGAATTCGAAGGTGTTGTGCATTCGGTACTTGATCGGTCGGATCGTGAAGATGTACGACTACATCAACCGCGTTGTGCTAACGCTTCCGCTTTCGGTCTATGAGGGTACGTGGACAACACTCTCCCCTCTCATTGCTATGCATCACCATGACCTTGCGTGCGCGTAGGAAAATTTTGAAATTACTACGTTACCCGACAGTGGTATCCGAGCCAGGTTTTATGCGTTGATGTAATATGCACGAGTTGAACACAAGTGAGTTGTGGGCGATATAAGTCATACTGCTTACCAGAATGTCACACTTTGGTTTGGCGGTATTGTTGGATGAAGCGGCCCGGACCGACATTACGCGTATGCTTACGCGAGACTGGTTTTACCGCCGTGCTATGCACATAGGTGACTAGCGGGTGTCAGTTTCTCCAACTTTAGTTGAACCGAGTGTGGCTACGCCCGGTCCTTGAGAAAGTTAAAACAGCACTAACTTGACAAACTATCGTTGTGGTTTTGATGCATAGGTAAGAACGGTTCTTGCTCAGCCCGTAGCAGCCACGCAAAACTTGCAACAACAAAGTAGAGGACGTCTAACTTGTTTTTGCAGGGCATGTTTTGATGTGATATGGTCAAGACATGATGAGATATAAGTTGTTGTGTAAGATGATCATGTTTTGTTGAAGTTATTGGCAACTGGCAGAAGCCTTATGGTTGTCTCTTTATTGCATAAGATGCAAGAGCCAAATAATTGCTTTACTTTATCACTATGTGATAGCAATAGTTGCAAGAGCAATAGTTGGCGAGACGACCATGTGATGTAACATTGATATAGATCAAGACGATGGAGATCATGGTGTCATGCCGGTGACGACGGAAATCATGACGATGCTTTGGAGATGGAGATCAAAGGCACAAGATGATGATGGCCATATCATGTCACATATTTTGATTGCATGTGATGTTTATCTTTTATACATCTTATTTTGCTTAGTTTGACGGTAGCTTTATAAGATGCTCTCTCACTAATTATCAAGGTACAAATGTTCTCCCTAAGTATGCATCGTTGTGAAAGTTCTTCGTGCTGAGACACCACGTGATGATCGGGTGTGATAGGCTCTACGTTCAAATACAACGGGTGCAAAACAGTTGCACACGCGGAATACTCAGGTTAAACTTGACGAGCCTAGCATATAACAGATATGGCCTCGGAACACGGAGACCGAAAGGTCGAGCGTGAATCATATAGTAGATATGATCAACATAGTGATGTTCACCATTGAAATTACTCCATCTCACGTGTTGATCGGACATGGTTTAGTTGATATGGATCACGTGATCACTTATAGGATTAGAGGGATGTCTATCTAAGTGGGAGTTCTTTAATAATTTGATTAACTGAACTTTAATTTATCATGAACTTAGTCCTGGTAGTATTAGCATATCTATGATGTAGATCAATAGCTCGCATTTAGCTCCCCTGTTTTAATTTTGATATGTTCCTAGAGAAAACTAAGTTGAAAGATGTTAGTAGCAATGATGCGGATTGGATCCGTGATCTGAGGATTATCCTCATTGCTGCACAGAAGAATTATGTCCTTGATGCACCGCTAGGTGACAGACCTATTGCAGGAGCAGATGCAGACGTTATGAACGTTTGGCTAGCTCAATATGATGACTACTTGATAGTTTAGTGCACCATGCTTTACGGCTTAGAATCGGGATTTCAAAGACGTTTTGAATGTCATGGACGATATGAGATGTTCCAGGAGTTGAAGTTAATATTTCAAGCAAATACCCGAGTTGAGAGATATGAAGTCTCCAACAAGTTCTATAGCTAAAAGATGGAGGAGAATAGCTCAAGATGTGAGCATGTGCTCAGATTGTCTGGGTACTACAATCGCTTGAATCAAGTGGGAGTTAATCTTCCATATAAAATAGTGATTGACAAAATTCTCTAGTCACCATCACCAAGTTAGTAGAACTTCGTGATGAACTATAGTATGCAAGGGATGACGAAAATGATTCCCGAGCTTTTCATGATGTTGAAATCGATGAAGGTAGAAATCAAGAAAAGCATCAAGTGTTGATGGTTGACAAGACCACTAGTTTCAAGAAAAAGGGCAAAGGGAAGAAGGGGAACTTCAATAAGAACGGCAAGCAAGTTGCTGCTCAAGTGAAGAAGCCCAAGTCTAGACCTAAGCCTGAGACTAAGTGCTTCTACTGCAAAGGGACTGGTCACTGGAAGCAAAACTGCCCCAAGTATTTGGCGGATAAGAAGGATGGCAAAGTAAGCAAAGGTATATTTGATATACATGTTATTGATGTGTACTTTACTAGTGTTTATAGCAACCCCTCAGTATTTGATACTAGTTCAGTTGCTGTGATTAGTAACTCGAAACAGGAGTTGCAGAATGAACAGAGATTAGTTAAGGGTGAAGTGACGATGTGTGTTGGAAGTGGCTCCAAGATTGATATGATCATCATCGCACACTCCCTATACTTTCGAGATTAGTGTTAAACCTAAATAAATGTTATTTGGTGTTTGCATTGAGCATGAATATGATTTGATCATGTTTATTGCAATACGGTTATTCATTTAAGTTAGAGAATAATAGTTGTTCTGTTTACATGAATAAAACCTTCCATGGTCATACACCCAATGAAAATGGTTCATTGGATCTCGATCATAGTGATACACATATTCATAATATTGAAGCCAAAAGATGCAAAGTTAATAATGATAGTGCAACTTATTTGTGGCACTGCCATTTAGGTCATATCGGTGTAAAGCGCATGAAGAAACTCCATACTGATGGACTTTTGGAACCACTTGATTATGAGTCACTTGGTACTTGCGAACCGTGCCTCATGGGCAAGATGAATAAAACACCATTCTCCGGTAGTATGGAGCGAGCAACAGATTTGTTGGAAATCATACATATAGATGTATGTGGTCCGATGAATGTTGAGACTCACAGCAGGTATCACTGTTTTTCTGACCTTCACAGATGATTTGAGCAGATATGTGTATATCTACTTGATGAAACATAAGTCTAAAACATTTGAAAAGTTCATATAATTTCAGAGTGAAGTGGAAAATCATCGTAACAAGAAAATAAAGTTTCTACGATCTCATCATGGAGGAGAATATTTGAGTTACGAGTTTGGTCTTCATTTCAAACAATGCGAAATAGTTTCGCAACTCACGCCACTTGGAACACCACAGCGTAATGGTGTGTCCGAACATCATAACCATACTTTATTTGATATAGTGCAATCTATGATGTCTCTTACCGATTTACCACTATCGTTTTGGGGTTATGCATTAGAGACAACTGCATTCACATTAAATAGGGCACCATCTAAATCTGTTGAGATGACACCTTATGAATCGTGGTTTGGCAAGAACCAAGGTTGTCATTTCTTAAAGTTTGGGGTTATGATGCTTATGTGAAAAAGTTTCAACATGAAAGCTTGAACCCAAATCGGAGAAGTGCGTCTTCATAGGATACCCAAAATGTTGGGTCCACCTTCTATCACAGATCCGAAGGCAAGATCTTTATTGCTAAGAATGGATCCTTTCTAGAGAAGGGGATTCTCTCTAAAGAAGTGAGTGGGAGGAAAGTAGAACTTGATGAGGTAACTGTACCTGCTCCCTTATTGGAAAGTAGTTCATCATAGAAATCTATTCCTGTGACTACTACACCAATTAGTGAGGAAGCTAATGATGATGATCATGTAACTTCATATCAAGTTACTACCGAACCTCGTAGGTAAACCAGAGTGAGATCCGCACCAGAGTGGTACGGTAATCCTGTTCTGGAGGTCATGTTACTTGACCATGACAAACCTACGAACTATGAGGAAGCAATGATGAGTCCATATTCCATGAAATGGCTTGAGGCCATGAAATCTGAGATGAGATCTATGTATGAGAACAAAGTATGGACTTTGATTGACTTGCCCAATGATCGGCGAGCCATTGAGATTAAATGGATCTTCAAGAGGAAGACGGACGCTGATAGTAGTGTTACTATCTACAAAGCTAGAATTGTCGCAAAAAGGTTTTCGACAAGTTCAAGGTGTTGACTATGATGAGAGTTTCTCACTCGTATCTATGCTTAAGTCTGTCCGAATCATGTTAGCAATTGCCGCATTTTATGAAATCTGACAAATGGATAAACAAAGCTGCATTCCTTGATGGATTTATTTAAGAAGAGTTGTATATGATGCAACCAGAAGGTTTTTTCAATCCTAAAGGTGCTAACAAAATATGCAAGATCCAGCAATCCATCTATGGACTGGTGCAAGCATCTCGGAGTTGGAATATACACTTTGATAAGTTGATCAAAGCATATAGTTTTATACAGACTTGTGGTGAAGCATGTATTTACAAGAAAGTGAGTGGGAGCACTACAACATTTCTGATAAGTATATGTGAATGACATATTGTTGATCGGAGATAATGTAGAATTATTCTGCAAAGCATAAATGAGTGTTTGAAAGGAGTTTTTCAAAGAAAGACCTCAGTGAAGCTGCTTACATATTGAGCATCAAGATCTATAGAGATAGATCAAGACGCTTGATAAGTTTTTCAATGAGTACATACCTTGACAAGATTTTGAAGTAGTTCAAAATGGAACAGTCAAAGAAAGAGTTCTTGCCTGTGTTAAAAGGTGTGAAACTGAGTAAGACTCAAAGCCCGACCACAACAGAAGATAGAAAGAGAATGAAAGTCATTCCCTATGCCTTGGCCATAGGTTCTATAAAATATGCCATGCTGTGTACCAGATCTAGTGTATACCCTACACTGTTTTTGGCAAGGGAGTATAATAGTGATCTAGGAGTAGATCATTGGACAATGGTCAAAAATTATCCTTAGTGGAATAAGGATATGTTTCTCGATTATGGAGGTGACAAAAAAGGTTCTTCGTAAAGGTTACGTCGATGCAAATTTTGACACTGATCCAGATGACTCTAAATCTCAATCTGGATACATACTGAAAGTGGGAGCAATTAGCTAGAGTAGCTCCGTGCAGAGCATTGTTGACATAGTAATTTGCAAAATACTTATGGATCTAAATGTGGCAGACCCGTTGACTAAACTTCTCTCACAAGCAAAACATGATCACACCTTAGTACTCTTTGGGATTGACAAAACCTTCTGGGTGTTGGTTACATGTTGATGCGAACTAGATTATTGACTCTATAAACCCTTTGGGTGTTGGTTACATGTCGATGTGAACTATGGGTGTTAATCACATGGTGATGTGAACTATTGGTATTAAATCACATGGCGATGTGAACTAGATTATTGACTCTAGTGCAAGTGGGACACTGAAGGAAATATGCCCTAGAGGCAATAATAAAGTTATTATTTATTTCCTTATATCATGATAAATGTTTATTATTCATGCTAGAATTGTATTAATCGGAAACATAATACATGTGTGAATACATAGACAAACAGAGTGTCACTAGTATGCCTCTACTTGACTAGCTCATTGATCAAAGATGGTTATGTTTCCTAACCATAGACATGAGTTGTCATTTGATTAACGGGGTCACATCATTAGGAGAATGATGTGATTGACTTGACCCATTCCGTTAGCTTAGCACTTGATCGTTTAGTTTGTTGCTATTGCTTTCTTCATGACTTATACATGTTCCTATGACTATGAGATTATGCAACTCCCGTTTATCGGAGCAACACTTTGTGTGCCACCAAACATCACAACGTAACTGTGTGATTATAAAGGTGCTCTACAGGTGTCTCCGAAGGTACTTGTTGGGTTGGCATATTTTGAGATTAGGATTTGTCACTCCGATTGTCGGAGAGGTATCTCTGGGCCCACTCGGTAATGCACATCACTATAAGCCTTGCAAGCATTGCAACTAATGAGTTAGTTGCGGGATGATGTATTACGAAACGAGTAAAGAGACTTGCCAGTAACGAGATTGAACTAGGTATTGAGATACCGACGATCGAATCTCGGGCAAGTAACATACCAATGACAAACGGAACAACGTATGTTGTTATGTGGTTTGACCGATAAAGATCTTTGTAGAATATGTGGGAGCCAATATGAGCATCCAGGTTCCTCTATTGGTTATTGACCGGAAACGTGTCTCGGTCATGTCTACATAGTTCTCGAACCCGTAGGGTCCGCACGCTTAAAGTTTCGATGATAGTTATATTATGAGTTTATATGTTTTGATGCACCGAAGATTGTTCGGAGTCCCGGATGTGATCACAGACATAATGAGGAGTCTCAAAATGGTCAAGACATGAAGATTTATATATTGGAAGACTATATTCGGACACCGGAATGGTTCCGGGGGTTATCGGATATATACCGGAGTACTGGGGGGTTACCGGAACCCCCCGGAGGTTATTGGGCCTCATGGGCCCAATTGGTGGAAGAGGAGTGGCGGCCAAGGGGCAGCCGCGTGCCCCTCCCCCCAAGTCCGAATTGGACAAGGAGGGGGCGGGGCGGCGCCCCCTTTCCTTCCCCCCCTCTCTCCTTACCTCACCTCTCCTAATCCAACAAGGAAAGGGAGGGAGTCCTACTCCCGGTGGGAGTAGGACTCCTCCTGGCGCGCCCCTCCTGGCCGGCCGCCTCTCCCCCCTTGCTCCTTTATATACGGGGGCAGGGGGCACCCTAAAGACACAACAATTGATCTATTGATCTTTTAGCCGTGTGCGGTGCCCCCTCCACCATAGTCCACCTCGATAATACTGTAGCGGTGCTTAGGCAAAGCCCTGCATCGGTAGAACATCATCATTGTCACCACGCCGTCGTGCTGACGAAACTCTCCCTCAACACTCGGCTGGATCGCAGTTCGAGGGACGTCATCGGGATGAACGTGTGTTGAACTCGGAGGTGCCGTGCGTTCAGTACTTGATCGGTTGGATTGTGAAGACGTACGACTACATCAACCGTATTGTGCTAACGCTTCCGCTTTTGGTCTACGAGGGTACGTGGACAACACTCTCCCCTCTTGTTTCTATGCATCACCATGATCTTGCATGTGCGTAGGAAAATTTTGTAATTACTACATTACCCAATAGCATTATCACCCCAATCATGATCATTGCAATAAGTAGAGGACATAGCAAAACTAGCATCCCCAAGCTTGGGGCACAATTGACGTTAGTAGAATTTATAATAACATCATTGCAATCATGCTTTTGATTCAAGGAACTATCAAGTATGGGTGCAATAGCAATAGTCTCAAGTTTAACATAAGGAAGTACAGCAAATTCATCTTCATAAATATTGGCATCATGGCCACAAGAATAGCAAGCATCATGTTCATCAAGGGATATTTCAATCAAATCAAAGGAATCATAACTACCTATAGATTCATGCATATCATTATTTTCTTCCAAAGCAATGGTCATTCTCTCAATAAATTCCTTAACATAGGCATTATGAGCATATTTTTCATAGCAATATCTAAGTATGTCAAAATTTCAGATTTTTGGAGAGTAATATCATAATTTTCAATCAAAGAAGGAACTTCATAAGCACCCTTAAAAGCAACAAATTCTTCAATTTGTTTGATATCGTAATAGCTATAAACACCCTTTCATAAGAAGATAAGATTTCATTATCATTAAACTCACATAGGTAGGGAAGGTGTTTTTAGGGTTCTTAGAATAACAAATAAAATCACAAATTTCATAAAGATTCCAAGCATAACAAAGAAAAAAATATATTTTATTCCGTAAGAGTCTCCCTTTTTCAGACAAACGATGACACACAAAATGAGCATGCTCATCTAAAGATTTTCCCGTAAACAAACTAGTTGGAGTTTCAGCACGAGCACATATGTATCGAAGATGATCCAAGTAGAACACTTTAAGTGGATCCATATCAATAGATTTTTAGCAAGAAAAGATGCAAGCAAATAGAAGGCACATGGCAACACAAGCAAAGATAGCAAACAAGCAAAAACACATACGAAAAGAAGATGAATAAAAAGGCAAAACTTTTTGTATTTTTCTGAAATCATTTTAGAAGTGTGGGAGAGGAAAACGAGAGGCAAATGGAAAATAATGTAATGAAAGAGATGATAGTTGATGATGGGTACTTGGTAGGCTTGACGTAGAGCTCCCCGGCAATGGCGCCAGAAATACTTCCTGCTACTTCTTGAGCTTGCGTTGGTTTTTCCCTTGAAGAGGAAAGGGTGATGCAGCAAAGTAGAGAGAATTATTTCCCTCAGTTAGAGAACCAATGTATCAATCCATTAGGAGGTACAAGCAAGTCTCCAATCTACGCACCTGCACAAACAATCAAACACTTGCACCCAATGCGATAAAGGGGTTGTCAATCCCTTCACTGTCAATTGCAAAGGTGAGATCTGATAGAGATTGGTATAAAAGATTGTTAAAATGTAAAACAAAATAAAAGTAAATAAATTGCAGAAAGTATTGTTGGTATTTTTGTTTTATAGATCTGAAAATATATGATGGAAAATAGACCCAGGGGCCATAGGTTTCACTAGAGGCTTCTCTCTTGAAGGCAAATAATACGGTGGGTGAACAAATTACTATCAAGCAATTGATAGAAAAGTGCAAAGTTATGACGATATCCGAGGCAATGATTAGGCATATAGGCATCATGTCCGTGTCAAGTAGACCGACTCCTGCCTGCATCTACTACTATTACTCCACACATCGACCGCTATCCAGCATGCATCTAGAGTATTAAGTTCATAAAGAATGGAGTAACACCTTAAGTAAGATGACATAATGTAGAGGGATAAACTCAAGCAATATGATGAAAACCCCATATATTTATCCTTGATGGCAACAATACAATACGTGCCTCGCTACCCCTATATTGTCACTGGTTGAGGACACCGCAAGATTGAACCCAATACTAAGCACCTCTCCCATTGCAAGAAATACTAATCTAGTTCGCCAAACCAAACCGATAATTCGAAGACAAATACGAAGATATCAAATCATGCATATAAGAATTAAGAGAAGATTCAAATAATATTCACAAATAATATAATCATAAATCCACAATTCACCAGATCTCGACAAACACATCGCAAAAGAATATTACATTGGATAGAACTCCAAGAACATCAAGGAGAACATGGTATTGAAGATCAAAGAGAGAGAAGAAGCCATCTAGCTACTAGCTGACCTGTAGGTCTGAGGTAAACTACTCACGCTTCATCGGAAGGGCAATAGGGTTGATATCGATGCCCTCTGTGATGGAATCCCCCTTCGGCAGATCGCCGGAAAAGACCCCAAGATGGGATATCACGGGAACCGAAGGTTGCGGCGACGGAAAAGTATTTTCGTGGATTCTTCTGAGGGTTTGGGAATATTTGTGAATTTATAGGCCAAGGAAGGAGGTCAGGGGGTCTCCGAGGGGGCCACAAGCCCTAGGGGTGCGCCCCTAGCTTGTCGTCTCCTCGAGGGTCTCCTGACTTGGACTCCAAGTCCCACGTGTGTCTTCTGGTCCAAGAAAAATCATCGTGAAAGTTTTATTTCATTTGGACTCCGTTGGATATCCTTTTCTGCGAAACTCAAAAAAAAGAAACTGACACTAGGCTCTAGGTTAATAGATTAGTCCCAAACATAATAGAAAATAACATATTAATGCATATAAAACATCTAAAACAGATAATATAATAGGATGGAACAATAAAAAATTATAGATACGTTGGAGACGTATCAAGCATCCCCAAGCTTAATTGACATAAAAACAATAATATTTCAAGCATACTAACAAATCAATCATATCTTCTCAAAATCACATGGCCAAAGAAAGTTATCCCTACAAAATCATATAGTCTGGCTATGCTCCATCTTCATCACATAAAGTATTAAATCATGCACAACCCCGATGACAAGTCAAGCAATTGTTTCATACTTTTATAGCTTCGATCATCCTTTCCTCACATGGGACAATGCTCCAATAATGATGATCATCCTAGGAGCATGCGTCTATTACTTTGTTTGATATCATAGTAACTATGAACACCCTTTTCATAAGAAGATAAGATTTCATTATCACTGAACTCACATAGGTAGGGAAGGTGTTTTTAGGGTTCTTAGAGCAACAAATAAAATCACAAAGTTCAGAAAGATTCCAAGAATAACAAAGCAAATATATATTTTATTCCATAAGAGTCTCCCTTTTTCAGAGAAACGGTGACGCACAAAATGAGCATGCTCATCTAAAAGTTTTCGCTCAAATAAACTAGTTGGAGTTTCAGCACGAGAACATATGGATCAAAGATGATCCAAGTAGAACACTTTAAGTGGATCCATATCAATAGATTTTTAGCAAGCAAAGATGCAAGCAAATAGAAGGCACATGGCAACACAAGCAAAGATAGCAAACAGGCAAAAAGACATACGAAAAGAAGGCGAAGAAAAAGGCAAATCTTTTTGTATTTTTCTGAAATCATTTTAGAAGTGGGGGAGTGGAAAACAAGAGGCAAATGGCAAATAATGTAATGCAAGAGATGATAGTTTATGATGGGTACTTGGTAGGCTTGACGTAGACCTCCCCGACAATGGCGCCAGAAATACTTCCTGCTACCTCTTGAGCTTGCGTTGGTTTTTCCCTTGAAGAGGAAAGGGTGATGCAGCAAAGTAGAGAGAAGTATTTTCCTCAGTTAGAGAACCAAGGTATCAATCCAGTAGGAGGTACAAGCAAGTCTCCAATCTATGCACCTGCACAAACAATCAAACACTTGCACCCAACACGATAAAGGGATTGTCAATCCCTTCACGATCAATTGCAAAGGTGAGATCTGACAGAGATAGGTATAAAAGATTGCGAAAACGTAAAACACAATAAAAGTAAATAAATTGCAACAAGGTATTTTTTGTATTTTTGGTTTATAGATCTGAAAACATATGATGGAAAATAAACCTGAGGGCCATAGGTTTCACTGGAGGCTTCTCTCTTGAAGGCAAATAATACGATGGGTGAACAAATTACTGTCGAGCAATTGATAGAAAAACGTAAAGTTATGACGATATCCAAGGCAATGATTATGCATATAGGCATCATGCCCATGTCAAGTAGACCGACTCCTTCCTGCATCTACTACTATTACTCCACACATCGACCGCTATCCAGCATGCATCTAGAGTATTTAGTTCAGAAAGAACGGAGTAACTGAAGGAAATATGCCCTAGAGGCAATAACAAAGTTGTTATTTTATATTTCCTTATACATGATAAAGGTTTATTATCATGCTAGAATTGTATTGATCGGAAACATAAACACATGTGTGGATACATAAACAAATACCGTGCCCCTAGTGAGCCTCTACTAGACTAGCTCGTTGATCAAAGATGGTTAAGGTTTCCTAACCATAAACATGTGTTGTCATGTGATAATGGGATCACATGACAGGACCCATCTGTTAGCTTAGCATTATGATCGTTAAGTTTTATTGCTATTGCTTTCTTCATGTCAAATACATATTCCTTCGATTATGAGATTATGCAACTCCAAGATACCAGAGGAATGCCTTGTGTGCTATCAAATGTCACAACGTAACTGGGTGATTATAAAGATGCTCTACAGGTATCTCCAAAGGTGTTTGTTGAGTTGGCATAGATCGAGATTAGGATTTGTCACTCCGAGTATCGGAGAGGTATCTTTGGGCCCTCTCAGTAATACACATCATAAGCTTGCAAGCAAACTACTAAGGAGTTAGTCACGAGGTGATGTATTACGGAACGAGTAAAGAGACTTGCCAATAATGAGATTGAACTTGGTATGAAGATACCAACGGTCGAATCTCGGGCAACTAACATACTGATGGACAAAGAGAATTACGTATTTTATCATAACGGTTTGACCGATAAAGATCTTCGTAGAATATGTAGGATCCTATATGGGCATCCAGGTTCCGCTATTGGTTATTGACCAGAGAGGTGTCTCGGTCATGTCTACATAGTTCTCGAACCCGTAGGTTCCGCGTGCTTAACATACGATGAGGATATTGTATTATATGAGTTATGTGATTTGGTGACTGAATGTTGTTCGGAGTCCCGGATGAGATCACGGACATGAAGAGGAGTCGCGAAATTGTCGAGAGGTAAAGATTGGTATATAGGATGATGGTATTCGGACACCAGAAGTGTTCCGAGGGTACCGGGTACCTATCGGGTCACCGGAAGGGGTTCCAGGCATCCCCAACAAAAGATATGGGCCCAATGGGCCAAGAGGGGAAACACACCAGCCACCAGGGGCTGGTGTGCCCCCCCCCCCAAACCAGAGGAGAAGGAAAGAGGGGAAGGGAGAAGGAAAGGGGAGGTATTCGGCCTCCCCCTTCCTTCCCTCCCCCCTCCTCTTTCCTTCCCCCTTCGGCATATAAGGAAGGGGTGGGGGCGCCAGCCATAGGAAGGCCCCAAGTAGGATTTGGCCTACCTGGGCGCCTCCTTGGCTGCCTCCCCTCTCCCTCCCACCTATATGTATGTGGGAGGGGCTCCCCTAGCACAGACCAGACAATTGTTAGCCGTGTGCGGCGTCCCCCTCCACCGTTTACTCCCACTGCCATATCTTTGTAGTGCTTAGGTGAAGCCCTGTGAAGATCACTTCACCAACACCATGCCTTGTGCTGACGGAACTCATCTACTACCTCGACGACTTGCTGGATCAAGAAGGCAAGGGACGTCGCCGAGGTGAACATGTGCAGAACTCGGAGGTGTTGTACGTTCGGTACATGATCGGTCGGAGCTAGAAGAAGTTCGACTACATCAACCGCGTTGTCAAACGCTTCCGCTTACGGTCTATGAGGGTACGTAGACACACTCTCCCCTCATTTCTATGCATCTCCATGGATAGATCATTGCGTTGCGCAGATTTTTTTGTTTTTCCATGCAACATTTCACAACAGTAATGCCTTAAGTAAGATGACATGATGTAGAGGGATAAACTCAAGCAATATGATGAAAACCCCATATTTTTATCCTTGATGGAAACAATACAATATGTGCCTCACTACCCCTACTTTGTCACTGGGTGAGAACACCACAAGATTGAACCCAAAACTAAGCATCTCTCCCATTGCAAGAAACACCGATCTAGTTAGCCAAACCAAACCGATAATTCGAAGAGAAATACAAAGATATCAAATCATGCATATAAGAATTCAGAGAGGATTCAAATAATATTCATAGATAATCTGATCATAAATCCACAATTCATCGGATAGAAATCCAAGAACATCGAGGAGAACATGTTATTGAAGATCAGAGAGAGAAGCCATCTAGATACTAGCTATGGACCTGTAGGTCTGAGGTAAACTACTCACGCTTTATCGAAAGGGCAAGAGGGTTGATGTAGATGCCCTCCGTGATCGAATCCCCCTCTGGCACATCGCCGGAAAAGGCCCCAAGATGGGATCTCACGGGCATAGAAGGTTGCGACAGCGGAAAAGTATTTTCATGGATGCTTCTGAGGGTTTGGGAATATTTGTGAATTTATAGGCCAAGGAAGGAGGTCAGGGGGTCTCTAGGGGGCCACAAGCCCTAGGGAAGCGCCCCCTAGCTTGTCGTCTCCTCGAGGGTCTTATGACATAGACTCCAAGTCCCAGATGTGTCTTCTAGTCCAAGAAAAATCATCGCGAAAGTTTTATTCCGTTTGGACTCCGTTTGATATTCTTTTTCTGCGAAACTCAAAAACAAGAAAAAAAAGAAACTGTCACTGGGCTCTAGGTTAATAGGTTAGTCCAAAAAATAATATAAAATAGCATATTAATGCATATAAAACAGATAATATAATAGCATGGAATAATAAAAAATTATAGATATGTTGGAGACGTATCAACGGCCCTCAGGTCTATTCTTTATCATATTTGCTTTCCGATCTATTATTTGCCTTTCTGATATATTTTTATTTGCTTTTGTTTTCAGATCTATTATTCTAAAAACCCAAAAATACCTTGCTGCACTTTTTATTTGCATATTTTATTTTGTGTTTTATCGAGGTCTATTTATCCAATCTACCACAATTTTTATCCCGTCAACTTGACAATTTCTGGCGCCGTTAGCCGAAGAGGGATTGACAACCCCTCATACGCATCGGGTTGCAAGTTTGTGTGCAGGTACCTTTTACATAGTGTTGCTTGGTTCTCCTACTGGATTGATACTTTGGTTTCATAACTAAGGGAAATACCTACCGTAGTTGTACTACATCATCCCTTCTTCTTTGGGGAAATACGGACACAGTTTCAAGCGACATCAAAAGGAATTTTTGGTGTCGTTGCTGGGGAGACATCATCAACATCTATCGGGTTCCTAATCACAAATCTCATCTCCTTGCAATTTACATTATTTTCCATTTGCCTCTCATTTTCATCTCCCCCACTTCACAAAAATATCACGTTTTATTCGCCCTCCTTTTCATTTGCCTTTTCTCGTCAGATCTGTTTTTGTTTGCAATCTTGCTTGCGTAATCATAATGTCTCAAGAAAATACCAAGTTGTGTGATTTTTTCAATACCAATAATAATGATTTTATTAGCACTCTGATTGCTCCTCCCGCCACTAGTGCGGAATCTTGTGATATTAATGCCACTTTGTTGAATCTTGTTATGGAAGAGAAATTTTCCGGTACTCCTAATGAGGATGCCGCGTCTCATCTAAACACATTCGTAGAATTGTGTGATATGCAAAAGAAGAAATATGTGCACAATGATATTGTGAAGTTGAAATTATTTCCTTTCTCTTTGCGGGATCATGCAAAAATTTGGTTTTCTTCTTTGCCTCACAATAGTATCGATGCTTTGGGTAAGTGCAAAGACGCTTTTATTACTAAGTATTTTCCACCCGTGGAAGTTATTTCCCTTAGAACTCAGATCATGAATTTTAAGCAGCTTGAGCATGAACATGTTCCGCAATCTTGGGAAAGAATGAAATTGATGCTAAGAAATGTCCTACTCATGGTTTAAATCTTTGAATGATTATACAATTTTTTATGCGGGATTGAATTTTGTTCCCAGAAATCTTTTAGATTCCACGGTGGGTGGTACTTTTATGGAAATTACTTTGCTTGAAACTACTAAATTTCTTTATAATATTATGGCAAATTATTCACAATGGCATACTGGAAGAGCACGCACTAGTAAGAAGGTTAATTCGATTGAAGAAATTAGTACGTTGAGTGAAAAATTTGATGCTCTTATTAAATTGATCGCTAGTAAAAGTTCTCCTATTGATCTTAATGATGTGCCTTTGCCTACTTTGATTGAGCAAAATAGTGATCCCGTAGATGTGAATTTTGTCTCGCGAAACAATTTTAATAACAATGCTTATAAAGTAATTTTAGTCCTAGGCCTTTTCTTGGAAATTCCTCTAATAATTATGGTAATTCCTATGGTAATTCTTCTTACAATAATAATAGGAACACCTCTGATCTTGAGAATAATATAAAAGAATTTATCAATGCCCAAAAAGCTTTCAATACTATGATAGGAGAAAAGTTGAATAAGATTGATGATATGTCTAGGAGTATTGATATAATTTCGCATGATGTGGAATATCTGAAGATTAAAAATTTTCCACCTAAGTATGATATTAATGAATCAATTAAAGCTTTATATGTTTCTATGGATGAAAGTAAGAAAAGAACCGCTATGCTTAGAGCTAAATGAAAATATTTAGAAAGAGCATTTTGTAGTGATTGCTTTCATAAAAATGATGAAGACCTTAAAATAATTGGTGTTTCTTCTATTGATTATTTTTTAGTAAAATTAAAATTTATGATAAAGGGATCGAAGAAGAGTCAACTTTATCTAGAAGGCATCCCGATAATTCATAGGTTGAAACTCTTGATAAGAAAATTGATAAAAGTGGGTTTGAAGAGGTCAAAACTTTAACTAGTGATGTGCCCACTCTTTTGGATTACAAATACTTTAATTATGATAATTGCTCTTTGATTGAATTTATTTCTTTGTTGCAATCCATGATAAATTCACCCCATGCTTATGAACAAAATAAAGCTTTTACTAAACATATTGTAGATGGCATGATGAAAGCTTTAGAAGAAAAGTTGGAATTAGAGACCTCACTTCCTAGAAAATTACATGATGAATGGGAACCTACTATCAAATTCAAGATTTAAATTTTTGAGTGTTTTGCTTTATGTGATTTGGTGCTAGTGTTTCCACAATTTCGGAATCTTTATGTGATGTGCTTGGTCTTACCGATATTGAAGAATGTTCTCTTAATTTGCACTTTGGCGGATTCTACTATTAAAAAGCCTATGGAAAGAATTAATGATGTTCTTATTCTTGAAAATAGGAATTATGTGCCCATAGATTTTATTGTTCTTGATATTGATTGCAATCCATCTTGTCCTATTATACTTGGTAGACCGTTTTTACGCACTATAGGTGCTGTGATTGATATGAAAGAAGGGAACATTAAATTTTAGCTTCCACTAAGAGAAGGTATGGAACATTTCCCTAGAACAAGAATTAAGCCACCATATGAATCAATCATGAGGGCATCCTATGGACCAAAAACCAAAGACGACAATACTTGAATCTTTGCATTATGCCTAGCTAGGGGCATAAAACGACAACGCTTGTTGGGAGGCAGCCAAATGAAGAAATTTTATTTTTGCCTTTTTCTTTCTGTCCTTGAGTGTTTGAACAATTATGCTACTGTTATGATTGTGTTTTTATGTTTTAATTAGTGTTTGTGCCAAGTAAATCCTTTGGGATCATGTTGGGTGATAGTTGATTTGTTCTTGTTGAAAAACAGAAACTTTTGTGCCCTGTAAAATAATTTTCAAGATTTATATACAAATTGCCTATGTTTTCCTAAGTTTTCAGAATTTTTGGAGTTATAGAAGTTTACAAAGTTTCCATATTACTACAGGCTGTTCTTTTTTTGACAGATTATGTTTTCTTTGCATTATGTGCTTATTTTGATGAATCTATGGATTGTATTGGGGGGTATAAGCCATGGTAAAGTTAGAATACAGTAGATATAATGCAAAAATAAAATATGAATGGGTTTGCAACAGTACTTAGAGCAGTGATTTGCTTTGTTATACTAACGGATCTCACGAAGGTTTTGTTAAGTTTTGTGTGATTGAAGTTTTCATGTTTTGGGTGAGATCACGATGAGTGAAGGAATAAGGAGTGAAAAGAACATAAGCTTGGGGATGCCCCATGGCACCCCAAGTTATTATTCAAGAATAACCAATCAACTAAGCTTGGGGATGCCCCATGGCACCCCAAGTTATTATTCAAGAAGAACCAATCAACTAAGCTTGGGGATGCCCCGGAAGGCATCCCCTCTTTCTTCTAACGACCATCAGTATTTTACTTGGAGCTATATTTTTATTCGTCACATATCATGAGTTTTTCTTGGAGTGTCTTGTATTATATGAGTCTTTGCTTGTTTTTATTTTTAGTTTGTGTCATCTATCCATGCTGGACACACCTATTTGAGAGAGCCAAAATTATGCTATGATTTGATAGAATTGCTCTACGTGCTTCACTTATTTTTTTTGAGCTATCAAATTGCTCTAGTGCCGCACTTATATCTTTTTGAGCATGATGTGCTTTAATATTTTTTTTGAAGAAATTCTCTCATGCTTCACTTAGATTTATTGGAGAGTTAGTAAATTTTTGAAGAAATTTTCTCATGCTTCACTTATATTATTTTGAGAGAAGAAATTTTTTATGCTCATGTTCTTCACTTAAATTTGTTTGAGGTTATCAAAAGTAACATATGAAACTAGTCCCAAAGTGATATATATATTCAATGGGGATATAATAAAAACTTTCACGAAGATCATTAGACAAATTAAACTTGATTCTTTGTAATAGTTTTGAGATATGATGATAGTGATATGTGAGTCATGTTGGTGAGTAATTATGCTTTTTTAAGAATATTGGTGTTAAGGTTTGTGATTCCCTATGCAAGCACGAAAGTCAATAGTTATGCAATGAAATTACATCCTACTTATGGTGCATTATTCGGTGTTAGATTTACTTAATGCTTGCTTATGTGATTTTTTGTTTCTTGGTTGGTTGCTTCTCAATCTATTTGCTAGCCTCCACTTGTACTAAGTAGAAATACTACTTGTGGATCCAAAATCCTTAAACCCAGTTTTTACATATGACTCCACCATACCTACCTATATGCGGTATTTTCATGCCGTTCTAAGCAAATTTGTATGTGTCATCTCTAATTTTCAAAATGAATTTCCTTTTTGTGTGCTCATACCGCTCATGAAGCGGCATGGGGTGGCCAATATTTCCATGCACGAGAGTACGGCGGTAATAGGGATGCCCAGTCCCGAAAAAAGAAATTTACTTTATGTGGTCAAATAATAAATTCCTCGAGAAGTGTTGGTATAGAAGTCACCCATGGATACGGCTAGCCATGGATTGTGAAAGAATGGTCGAAAAAGGAATAAAATTTATTTTCTGTTTGGGAACCGCCTATGATATATCTAGCATGGAAAGTGTTGGGAATTACTCGGTCGTTTTCGTTGATGGGAAAAGTATGCTTCTCAAAATTTCTTATCTCTCAATTTAAGCTTTGAGCTCTGGTACCTCTACAAATCCCTACTTCCCTCTGCGAAGGGCCATTCTATTTACTTTATACAGTTTTTATTTTATTTGAGTCTCCATCTTCTCCTATAAAGCACCAACTAGAGGAGCACTATGATCGTACTTGTGCATTGGATGTAGCTAATATGTGAGTGTGTTTCATGAATGGATCAATGACTAAGCATGATGATCTAGGGATAACTTTCTTTAGTGTTGATATTTTGAAGGGCCAATTCCATTTTCCCCCTAACTTTGTCTCGAGCTCATCTTTACCCCTAAAATAAAATGGTGCTCAACTATACCCCTCTTCCGTTAGATGGCGTTATGGAAATACCCCTCCGCACCGTTTCCATCCAGTCAAAGGAGTTTGACTGACTTTGGGACTTTTTCTGGACAAGTATGCCCCTCCTTACAAGTGGGACCTGGCCGAACAGTTATCTATCTCACTCGTCTTCTTCAACCTCCCGACGACCATAGGACATAGGAAGGCAGCAGAGCACCGGTGATTTGGAGGTGTGGGAGGGAGGCACGACTGGGGCCCGTCCATGTGTACGTCCGCAATGTCGTCTGTAAGCTCCTCCGCAGACAGTGAGGTAAGTCGATTTGGATTTTGGGTTGACATTGGATTTGGGGATTTCTCATCTAGGGTTTCGCGGGATGGGCCGTAATATGCGCCTTTTTGGCTCGTAGGTGGATGACTGCGGGATTGTGCAGTTCCAATCCGAGTTTTTCATTCCCAATCCAAGTTTCTATGGCCTTGAGGAGCGCTCAAAGCACCGTTGCCCGGGGCATGGGCTAATTCCTGCGCGCCGTGTTTCTTGGGGTGGAGCCAGCACAGGAAGAAGGTTTTTGGGTTGTCCACTCGATGTAATTGATCTGACCTCAAAACATCATTTGGTACTATGTTTTCATTGATTTATTGCAAAGTTATGAATTTCATCTTATTATGTGAACTCTGATTTCACAGCTTCCTGATGAGTGTGATTGGGTTGTTTGGATTGACCCCCCTCCCACTGAGCTAGTGGGGCAAGCTTTTGAGGAGCTCCATGGTGGCCTTGAACATAGTTGGATCAAAGCTAGTAGGATGGAGAGGAAGGTCATGGATCTGAACAATGAAAACAAGAAAATGCAATTGAAGTTGAAGAAAAGGAATGAGCTGATGGAAACAATGGGTTTTCTCTTTGTTCTTGGCATCAACATTGTGGCTAGTTTAGTTTCTATTTGGTCTAAGCAAGCCAATTAAGTGGCAGTGTGTGTGTTATGTTTCTGCTAGTGTGTTGAAGATGTAATGTTGGGAACTTAAGCAGATGTAATTCTATCATGTTGGGAACTTAAGCAGATGTAATTCTATCATGGGAGCCCTTCTATCATTTGTGCACTATTGGAGCTACTTTCTCTTGGTAATGCAAAATTTGTGTTAAATTTGTCACCAATGCTTTAATTTGGTATTGCCAGCAATGTTGCCTAGTAGTAACAAAACAGGTGTGCTCCAGTGTTCAACATAGAATGACAGCAAAAGGAGCAATTTTGAGCACGTAGCAAGATATTTAGGGGCAAAAGTGAGC
Organism: Triticum aestivum; assembly: GCF_018294505.1. Classification (NCBI taxonomy): domain Eukaryota; kingdom Viridiplantae; phylum Streptophyta; class Magnoliopsida; order Poales; family Poaceae; genus Triticum; species Triticum aestivum. The sequence continues at coordinate 394,587,580 of NC_057809.1, forward strand.
AATCAGATGATAGTTAGGGGCAAATATGAGCACAAATCAATAGTTTAGGGACATTTTGCAGCACATGAAACTGGAGTAGGGGTAGTTCAAGGCAATTCATTACAAAACAAGCTGGTCTTATCTAGCACACCAGCCCTTAAACAACAGTTTGACAATATTAAGACAACAATTCACACTCCAGCATTACAAACCAATAGTTGTTTGACAACATCTAACATTAAGACAGCAGTACACACTCCAACATTACAGTTTGCCCATCTTGCTCCTTGTGTTGGCTGCAGGATTAGCAGCCTTGCTCCTTGTGCTTACACTTGGTTGCATGCCGCCTTTCGCCTTCTTCTGTGGTGAACCCCACTTTGTACCTCTTGTAGTTGGCCTTTTGAAATTCTTCCTTGGGCTGAGAAACATGAACACAATCAAGATCAGTCAGCAAAAAAATAGCTACATAATTGATGCATGTACATGCAGTAATGTACATCCAGTACAATATATTGCATACCTAGCCAGATCAGTATCAACAGCCTTAGGGGAAGTAGCAGGTGGAGGAGAGCCAGGAGCAGAAGGAGAGCTAGTAGCAGTTGGAGGAGAGTTAGGAGCTTTTGTTCCTTCTTCTGGAGCTTCAGTTTGAGCAGTTGCTTGAGTAGATTCTGGAGCATCTATTCCAGCATTATCAGCACCCTAATGCTCATCTTCTCCAAAAGCAGGATCAATGGACTCTTTGCAGTGGGTCCCACGATGTCCTAGTCTTCCACAGCGAGAGCACTTCTTTCTCCTGCCTCCTAGGCCTTTTCCTTCAGACTATGCCCTTATCCTAGTCTTCCTTGGTCTGCCAGGAGGTCTGTGTTGCACAGGTGCAGAGAGTTTAAACCCAGGGTTAACAACGTCCCACTGTTGTTTTCCCTCCATTGTAGGCAAATTTTCAGCATAAGTGAGATTGAATCTTTTAACTGAGTAAAATTCATGCACATACTGATCTATCTCACTTACTGGACCTCTCATTGAAGTAATGAAATAGAGAGCATGTATGCAAGGTTGTCCAGTAATTTGCCACTTTCTACAACTACATGTCATTGCTTGCAGATCCACAGAATACCTCCACTCCCTCTTCTCTTTGTAAATTGCAGTCACCTTTGCCTGAAAATGTACTTCTCTTCACAATATTCATGTCCAAGCCCTTCTTGGACTTTAGCAGTAGCATTTTCATCACTTTAGGGACTATGATGTGCCCTACATAAGTAGCAGCAGCAATGCTCTGCCTCAGGTGAAATTTCTCCATCAAATATCGCCTGATCTTGTCAAACAGATCTACAATGTGCAATCCTTTCCATTTTCTTATCTTGGAATTAAATGACTCTCATGTATGGCAGTTCAACCCCATACTTCTTCTTTAGATCAGTTTGAAGCTGTGGCACAGAAATATTTGAATTTTCTCTGACCCAGTTCTAAACTGCATCTGCAACCCATCTGCATTTTGCTGACCTCAACCTTTGCCTTCTTGTCACACTAGGGCATGTGTGAGGATGTCTGTTAACTTTCACCTGCAATTACAATTAACAAGCAAGTCAGACAAACAAGTGAGCATAGAAATTCTATAGTTGTATGTGCTGAAACAACAAATAACATGCAATTAGTATTGTTATTTCCTCTTCTTAGTACCTGAAATAATTTGCTATTTCTCATTAAGGAGGCATGCATCCTACACTTACACCTTGGATATGCACAATGAACTATCAATCTACCTGGCTCACTTTTGTCAATTTTGAACTCACTTTGTGTCTTGATTGAGAAAGTTGCTAGTGCATTTCTGCATTCTATCTCATCAGAAAATATAGTTCCTTCTGCCAAAGAAGGATCATCTCTGTTAAATTGCACTTCTGCCCTATCCTCATCAGAACTCTCAGAATAAGCCATGTCATAATCCTCCTCTCTCTCATCTGAATCTATCTCTTCAAATTGAGGGGGGGGGGATAGAATCTTGATCTTCTGGAACTGCCTCTTTCCCCTTGGGCACTTTCCCAATTACAAATAGTGGATGCAAGATTTCATCCTCATCATCTATGGGAACATCATCAGGATCTTCCTCTTCTATGATAGGAGCAGCATATGATTGTTTGCTACTGCTAGGACCAGCTCCAGTTGTTTCATGTACTGAAAAAGCCTCTGAAGGTCCTGCATTCCTACCACCAGAACTACCTCTAGCACCAGAACTACCTCTACCACCAGAACTTCCTCTGCTATCTGCATTTCCTCTCCCACCTGCATTTCCTCTCCCACCTGCATTTCTACCCCTCCCTCTTGTCTGGCTGCACCTAGCTTCAGAACTGTTAGCTTGTGATCTAGTAGTTCTCCTCTCAATCTCTCCTCTGCTTCTTTGTATTACATTGATTTCAATCTCTGCTGACTTACTTTCTGCATATGTTCCAAACATGATAGCTAGCTCATCATCACACTAGACAGGCACCCAAGCAGTATTTGCCATATCCCAACACCTAATTTCAACAACATCATATAACCCCCATGGATATTTCTCTGATATAGAACTTCTAAACTTGATAAAAGTTGATGTACAGTCAACAACCAATGGGAAAGAAAATCCTGTGCCAGATCCTTTGGTACCAGAACTGCCTAACACACTTGTTTCCATTCTACATTTCAGATTAAACGCTCTAGCTGGGTCCATCCTACGGAAAATATTCAGAAGAAAAAGCAAGTTCATGAACAGAGCACAAGCACGGGAGCACTTGACGAAATTACCCTAAACAAGCGTGCATGCAAGCAAATGATGAGTGTGCATAGAGACATACCCTCTTGGCCCCGCCCATGTAGTCACAGCTGTGGTCTGCGAGCTCTCTGCTCTACCGCCCCCGCCGCTACCACGATCAACGGCCATTTTGTCTAGTCGCCGCCGCTTCTACCACTTCTAAAGACTGACGATGAGCAGGGCAATCAGATCCACCGCCTCCGCATCTGGATCCACGAGCTCGCCCTCGGTAGCCGCCGCGGGGAAATCGATGAACTAGGGTTAGGGTTTGTGTCGGGAGAGAGAACAGAAGAGAGGAGAAGGGGGGAAATGAGATGGGGTTGGAGAGATGCGTGCAGGCCCCACATGTAAGAAGGAAGGGCAAAGATGTCCAGAATAACTACCTAACATGGTCAAAGCACATTGACCAGACGGAAAGGGTACGGAGGGGTATTTTCATTAGCGTCAGAGACGGAAGAGGGGTATAGTCGAGCACCGTTTTATTTTAGGGGTAAATATGAGGTCGGGGCGAAGTTAGGGGGAAAATGTAAATGTCCCTATTTTGAAAGACATGGTTGCTTGTTGATATGCTTGAGTATTGAAATCTTCAGGTCAAAACTAGAATATTTCTTTTAACCATATAAAAGTCCAAATGTCCATGCCACAAAAGAAAATAATATGTGATGAACATGTTAGGCAACATTCCACATCAAAAATCCTCTTTTTATCATTTACCTACTCGAGGACGAGCAGGAATTAAGCTTGGGGATGCTGATACGTCTCTAACATATCTATAATTTTTTTATTGTTCCATGCTGTTATATTATCATTCTTGGATGTTTTACAATCATTTTATAGAAACTTTATATCATTTTTTGGGACTAACCTATTGACATAGTGCCCAGTGCCAGTTGCTGTTTTTGCTTGTTTTTTTACTTCGCAGAATATCAGTACCAAACGGAGTCCAAACACAATGAAACTTTTTGGATAACTTTTCTGGACCAGAAGATACCCAGTCGGCCAAAGACATACCAAAGGGGAGGCCCAAGGTGGGAACAATCCACCAGGGCGTGCCAGGAGGCCCAGCTGTGCCAGGGGGATTGTGCCCCCCTCGGTAACCTCCCGCACCGCCTCTTCGCCCTATAAATCCCCAAATATTCCAGAAACCCTAGAGGAATGGATGAAACACAATTCTAGCTGCCACAAGTTCTAGAAGGCACTAGTGAAATCTACGGCCCTGTGTCTATTCTGTATCGTTTTGCTTTCTGATCTATTATTTGCCTTTGAGATCTATTTTTATTTGCTTTTGTTTTCAGATCTATTATTCTAAAAACCCAAAAATACCTTGTTGCACTTTCTATTTGCATATTTTATTTTGCATTTTATCAAGATATATTTATCCAATCTACCACAATTTTTATCCCGTCAACTTGACAATTTCTGGCGCTGTTACCCGAAGAGGGATTGACAACCCCTCATACTCTTCGGGTTGCAATTATTTGTTCTTTGTGGGAAGGTACCGTTTACATAGTGTTGCTTGGTTCTCCTACTAGCTTGATACCTTGGTTTCATAACTGAGCAAAATACCTATTGTAGCTGTACTACATCACCCCTTCCTCTTTGGGAAACTACCGACGCAGTTTCAAGCAACATCAGCGGTCGGCGGCTACCGCTACCTATAGGTTGTCATTGACAAATTCACCAAGTGGGCAGAGGTGGTACCCATGTGCACCATCCCAGTGGGCTCGGCTGTCAAGTTTATCAAGGGCCTCATGAGACGGTTCGGCGTCCCTAATGACATCATCACCGATAACGGTTCCCAGTTTACAAGCAATCTCTTCAGGTCATATTGTGCTAACCTTGGAACGCAGATATGGTACACACAGGTGGCACACCCACGAAGCAACGACTAGGACAAGCATGCAAATGCGGAGGTACTCAGGGGCCTCAAGACTATAAGCTTCAAGAAGAAGATGGAAGCTTGTAGCAGGGGTTGGCTGGACGAGCTGCAGTCCGTGTTGTGGTCCATCCGCACCACTGTGAGTAAGCCCACTGGTGAAATTCCGTTCTTCCTCATCTATGGGGCTGAGGCGGTCCTCCCTCTTGAGATCAGGCATGGTTTTCCATGGGTCTTGGCATTCCACGGGGCGCGCCAGGATGCCGCGCGAGGAACCGATCTCATGCTCGGTGAGGAAGCCCGTCGCCAAGCCCCCCTCCATGCTGCAAGGTAACAACATAGCCGCAACATCCTCTCTCGGACCCTCGAAGTTGGAGACCTCGTCCTGAGGCAGGTCCTCTCCAGGGAGGTCTAAGGATGATCATCATTATTGGAGCATTGTCCCATGTGATGAAAGGATGATGGAAGCTATAAAAGTATGAAACAATTTCTTGGCTTGTCATTGGGTTGTGCATGATGAAAATACTTTGTGTGATGAAGATGGTGCATAGCCAGACTATATGATTTTCTAGGGATAACTTTCTTTGGCCATGTTATTTTGAGAAGACATGATTGCTTTATTAGTATGCTTGAAGTATTATTGTTTTTATGTCAATATTAAACTTTTGTTTTGAGTCTTATGGATCTGAATATTCATGCCACAATAAAGAAGATTACATGGATAAATATGTTAGGTAGCATTCCACATCGAATTTTTTGTTTTTATCATTTACCTATGCGAGGACGAGCAGGAATTAAGCTTGGGGATGCTTGATATGTCTCCAATGTATCTATAACTTTTTGATAGTTCCATGCTATTATATTATCTGTGTTGGATGTTTTATATACATTAACATGCTATTTTATATTATTTTTGGGACTAACCTATTAACCTAGAGCCCAGTGTCAGTTTCTATTTTTTCGTTGTTTTTGAGTTTTATAGAAAAGGAATATCAAACGGAGTTCTAATGGAATAAAAATTTCACGATGACTTTTCTTGGACTAGAAGACATCCAGTGGACTTGGAGAGGGGGTCAGAAGCTTCCCGAGGAGGCCACAAGGCTCCTAGGTGCACCGCAGGGGGGGGGGGCTGAGGGCTTGTGGGCCCCTTGGGAGTCTTCTAACCCTAATTCTTGCACTATAAATTCCCAAATATTCCCAAACCATCAGAGGCATCCACCAAAACACTTTTCCTCCGCCGCAAGCCTCTGTTCCCATGAGATCCCATCTTGGGACCTTTTCTAGTACCCTGTCAGAGGGGGATTCGATCACGGAGGGCATCTACATCAACCTTGTTGCCCTTCCGATGAAGCATGAGTAGTTTACCACAGACCTACACTACAAAAAAGACACATCCGTGACATTTTGGGCCGACCGAATTTTTTCAGTCATGCTTATGACACTTCTATGATGACAATTGTGAAAGAAGCCGGTATCATCATAGATGTGGTGGGCTCCTACTTCTATGACAAAAAATCATGACAGAAAATGGGCTTTTCGTCCTGGGCGGGCCGAAGACGCACCTGCATGACATTCTTTGGGCCGTCCATGACGGAAAAAATCATGGTAGAAGCGAGGGAGAGGAAAATTTCGGGGAGTTCCCGGTTACGGTAGGTGGTCGGGGCCGAGCGATGCACGGCGGTTCGCACGTTTCTCTCAGACACGTACATGTGTGTGTGTGTGTGTGTGTGTGAGGCGTTGAGCTCTTACTGAACCCGAGTGAGGCATTTGCTTACTGAACCCGAGCGATTGCACTGGCTACGTTACTGAACCCTAGTGATCGATCCCTGGCTATTAACCGAACCCGAGCAATTCCTTCGTTACCGCTGCTAACTGAAGCTGGTCGAACCTACTGCCTCTTGATGAACAGTGAGCGTTGTTGGGGGTTGGATGAAAAGTTCTCGGTGGTGGTTGGATGAACAGGACCCCTGGTAGTAGAGGCCGTTGCCACTGGATGAACACGACTCGGATCGAGCCGGTTGGGGGTGGATGAACAAGACCCCATGGAGGGCTGGTTGAACAGTAGCTGATGGAGGGCTAGATAAACATTAGCCCGTGGAGGGGTGGATGAATAGTACGCACTGGATGAACAGGAGCCCATGGATGAACAGTAGCCGGTGGAGGCAGGAGGGATATGCTGTCAATGAACAGTTGTAGGTGGAGGCTGGAGGAGGTCGATGGTGGAGGAACAGTAGCCCGTGGAGGCTAGAGTGAGGCAGTAGACGGTGGATGAACAGTAGCTCATGGAGTCCCGTTTTGCGGTACACCACACCCCTCCCGATGACCAGGACCCCCGTTTTGACCGTAGGCGCTGCAACACAAGTCCGTTTCCTTTGTTCTGCAGTACGCCACACCCCCCGCGATCAACAGGACCCCATTTCGACTGTAGGAGGTCGAAGAGAAGTCCGTTTCCTCCGTTTTGCAGTACGCTAGACCACTCCCGGTGAACAAGATCCTATTTCGACCGTAGGTGGTCGAACACAGGGCCGTTTCCTCTGTTCTGCGGTACGCCATGTCTCATTTTGGCTGTTCCATCCAAGTCGGTTGGCTCCCGATGAACAGGATGCATTCCGTTGCCTCCCGATGAACACCACGCAGTTTCTCCATTCCGACCCAGCCGGTTGGCTGCCGATGAATAGGACGTCGTCGCTGCCTCTCCATGTACACGAGCCTTGGCCGTACGTATGCGCAAGTAGGCGTTCGAGACCCCACCCATATGTACGTACGTGGTCATATTTACTTTCTTGCACTCTGGCTATACGTAGCGTACATGATATTGATGGGAGTGTGTGACATGCTACGTCCGCGCCTCTACTATGACACGTGCCCTTCCTTGCTCGGCCATGGTTCATCACTGTAGCCTGCAGACAGACCAACCGACCAGTATGTACGTACACGTTCCCGACTAGAATGACAACGCTATGTATGCTTCGGCCAGGTGGGTCCTGACTGTTAGGGAGGATAAGGAGGCACTTCCTTACGTGCGAAGTTATTACTGGTGGGTCCCAGCTGTCAGGTGGAGAATCATTTTCCTGCCCGTAATATGGACGCACTTCCTTGCATGAGAAGATGTAGCTGGTGGGTCCCAGCAATTAGGGGATGAACATTTTTTCACGAAATACGGTGGCCCGTCCGGTGGGTCCCTGCTATCATGTGGAGGAATCATTATTTTACGCGTAATAACGTTGCACTTCCTTGCTGCGGCCGTGGACCCAGCTGCCAGCCTCTCCACGTATAGTACTCTTCCGATGGAAGTTGTTCCTTGACCACATTGACCAAGCTGCGCCGAGAGCACCAAGGCGATGGACAACGGCGAGGCCTAGGAAGGGGATGACGTGGAGCCGGGGAAGACGCGGTAGTGGATGCCCATGTGGAGAGCAGTACGAGGGTTGTCTAGTTCAGCTATGGTGCGAGGCTACCATCGCCGCAGAATAACAGGGGTGTGGGTGAGTAGAGGGATGGCCTGGCCAGCGGTGGGAGTAGTAGGGGGCGGTGAGGCCTCCGCAGCAGCACAAACGGCCACGGGAGGCAGAAGCAGGCGGTGGTTGGGACGGCTAGAGCAAGAAAATCAGAGGTTGAAGAAGCAGGACGACCGTTGGATGTTAACAATCCAACGGTCACTGGTGATAGAATCGTTTGTTGACTAAGTTGACAACACCCTCCGTACGCGTCAACTTAGTAGGGCCACAAGTCAGCCTCCAAATTTGGTGGGCCCCATCTTTCATGGGGAGCACTCTTTATTTTTTGCTTAATAAGGAGGCACTTCCTTCCGTGCCAAGATATAGCTGGTGGGTCCCAGCTGTCATTGGGAGGATTCATTCTTTTTGGCATAATAAGGAGGTACTTGCTTGCGTGCGGCCATGGACCATGTGGGTCCCAACTGTCAGCCTCTCCATGTACATCCCTCTTCTGATGTTGTCGTTTGTTGACAACGTTGACCACGCCATGCTGAGAACACCAACACGACGGATGACGGCGAGACCCATGAAGGGAATGACCCGGAGGCGGCGAAGCCACACCAGTGGAGGGATGTGGGTGAGTAGAGGGATGGCCTGGCCAGCGGTGGGAGTAGTAGGGGGCGGTGTGGCCTGCACGACAGCACAGCCGGCCACAAAAGGCGAGAGTAGGCGGCCCCGCCGGCACCGGATTTGGCGGCTGGAGAAAGAAGATCATAGATTGAAGAAGCATGACGGCCGTTGGATTGACATCCAACGGTTACGTCTGCAAGAATCGTTTGCTCACGTATATAATAAGTAAAAAAATCTTGCATACGCATCAACTTAATAGGCCCACAAGTCAGACCATTACCTATTGTTTTAATAATTTACAACTCATTGCAACTTCTTATGCAATTTATTGCGGTCCATTTTTTGTTGGCCAGGGCCAGGGTTAAAAATTTAAACAAAATTTCACATATTTCGGTGGGGTCCAAACGATTTTTAATACCGAATGTCGAGCCAGATTTAAAGTACTTTGAAGATATATTTAAATTAGGTTAAAGCCCAGTGAAATTGGAATTTGAAAATGTGAAAAAATTCAGAAATTATAAAGTAATTGCCAATTTGTCGTCTGTTTTTTATATTTACAGCCCATTTCATATTACTTTCAAGTTTTGTAGCCATCTTGAAAAAGTTGCAGCCCATCAGGGCGTAGAAAAATAAGTAGGCCTGGATTGGGTATTCTGCAGAAAAAATAAACTAGACTCATTTTCACAAAGAAAAAATAGCTGGGCTGGTCATGTGGTGAACGTAAAATACAAGCCTGGGCTAGACGGGTCACAACCCAGTTGAAACCCTGCTCCATCTCAACAATAACAAAAAAATACTTCCCTAAAAAATACTGCTCGAGTAGCTACGTCCCAGGTGTCAGCCGATCTTGTGTTGTTCTGTTGTCTATTAACTATATACGCTGACAATGTCGTGGGTCCAAGATGTTAGGAAACCACTAGGAGGAAGCATTTTCTTTTTCTATACACTGACAATGGAGTATATATAACAAAAAATGAGGAACTTCCTTGCATACGGCCATGGACATGGTGGGCCCCTACCGTCATCCTCTCCATGTACAGTCCTCATACGATTCCTCTTGTTTGTTGGCCATGTTGACAACGCGAGAGGGCGGCGCTGCGGCAAGCGCACCAAAGCGCGGAGAGGATGACGGTGAGGCCTCGAACGTCGGCGTTAATGATTTAGGAGACGATGGGGCAGGGATGCATGTGCTGAGGCGCAGCCAGCCGTGGGAGGCGGAAGCAGGCGGCCCTACTGGCGCTGGTTTGGTTTTCGCGGCTGGAGGAAGACATGATTGGAGAAACATGACATACTGTAAAAGCCAGCAGGGGCACTTAAAAACCATAGCTGAAAGCAGTATGAGTACTTATACAGGTTCAACCGTACAAAGGACGCCTCGAACAGTGCTACTTTGCCCACAGTTAACCAAGGGTGAAGCCACCTAGCCCCAGGAAAAGGCCCAGGCACCACCCCACGCATCAACAACCTTCTGAAAGCGGCTTCATCTCCCAATGTGGTCAATAAACAGGATATTCGCTTTAGAGCCATGGAAAAGCATGAGCGTAACCTTCTGTCCTATTCTCCAAGATGGACGGGCCTTCATTATTTGAGACCACCCATGAATAAGTATCTTTTCACCTCCAAGGGGAATGGAGTAGGTCGATATAAACATCATGTTGTGACCAAGCACAAGTCTGACTCGACCATGGTCAGGCATATGTATAGGAACAATAGAACTAGGCAGTTTCTATTTCAAGAAGATCACAACTGTAAAACTGTGTATAAGCAAGAGTTTATGAACAACATATATAACAGAAAACAACTCGTACCATAAGTTTCTCGACACAGTTGAACCTGTTCAACGTGTGCAGCAGTGACACGCATATCCCATGTGGCCTTCCACCATTGAAACACCCCACAAGGATCTCAAGACGATCAATAAAGTGTAGGAACGTGTGGATGTCGTCCCAGTCAACTTCAGTGCCATAAGTAATAGTCAAGTTCTTTAGAATAACAAATGAGTAGCGTGCTTAGCTTTGAAATAACCTACACGTGCCACTAATTATAAGAAATATTAGTTAGAAGTAGCATCTTCGTGAGAGAAGGGAATCACAAATCGTTGCTACTTCTAAAGTTAAATTGTGATTAGTTAGACAGAATAGGTGGATTAAGAAGTAATCGAGGCAACAAGCAAGAACCAAATATAAAACTAACATGGATGAACTACTGGAATGACGTCGGGGTGGAAGATCATAGTGAAGATGAGACCAGGTTCTACTATTTCCATCAACATTCGTGCGCCAACTTTTAGTCCGTAACACTTGAGAAAGTTTATCCAAGTTCGGCCATAAAAAGCAGCGATTTTCTTGGTTCATGAACCCAACTCGGAACTTATATCCATGGCTTGTCTTCAGTGTGACCATTAAACTGGTGTATTCAGTTATGGCAAGGCCAACCATCGTGAGTACATGTGTTCTGGCAGAGCAAGGAATGCACTATAGGAAAAATAATATGCGAACACAATGTATTCGCTATCCAAATCTAGAAATATTTTCCTCCTTCATGTCAGTGTTGACCATGGTACTAGTACCTTTTATCCAAATATAGCAATCCAAATTTCCAAATTAGTCGACAGCATGTTCGAAAACCCCCACCCTCCCGGATAGAAAAGATGATTCTAGGAACATACTATGCGCATTTTAAAATCCCGTGTTAGGATGAGAAGGAACAAGTGTGATGTCTTGCTAAGGGCGTAGAAACCTGTAGGGTCCTAGCACTTTGGGCACTGTAAATGAAACACACTATATTCAGTAGGAAGAAAAATGCATCAATGGCGGCGGCTGCCATCCTAGGATTACCCACGACTGAGGGAGTCCTGGATTAGGGGGTGTCCGGATAGCCGGACTATAACCTTTGGCCGGACTCTTGGACTATGAAGATACAAGATTGAAGACTTCGTCCCGTGTCCGGATGGGACTTTCCTTGGCGTGGAAGGCAAGCTTGGCAATACAGATATGTAGATCTCCTCCCATTGTAACCGACTCTGTGTAACCCTAGCCCTCTCCGGTGTCTATATAAACTAGAGGGTTTTAGTCCATAGGACGAACAACAATCATACCATAGGCTAGCTTCTAGGGTTTAGCCTCTTTGATCTCATGGTAGATCTACTCTTGTACTACCCATATCATCAATATTAATCAAGCAGGACGTAGGGTTTTACCTCCATCAAGAGGGACCGAACCTGGGTAAAACATTGTGTCCCCTGTCTCCTATTACCATCCGGCCTAGACGCGCAGTTCGGGACCCCCTACCCGAGATCCGCCGGTTTTGACACCGACAGCGACCAAGCACTACTGCAGGATGCTGCTAATGCGACACTATGATCAAAGACCCTTCGACGAAACTGTGTGCGATGCACTAATCACAAACGGTGGTGTAAAAGAACCATCAAAAAGGTGCAAAACATTTGCAACGCCGGAGCCATCAAACACGGTTCAGATTTTAGTTGCCTGTGTGATGCAGGGCATACGGTTCAATTCAATGAACTGTTTGCGATGAGGCGGAACAAAAGAAATGGGCAACCAGGTGAAGGCGTGTGTGATATACAATATACAATTCACTCGGATGAACTGTTTGTGATGAGGAGCAACAATAGAAATGGGCAGCTAGATAAAGGTGTGTGTGATTGAGGGCATATGCTTCAGAAGGATTAATTGTTTGTGATTAGGAAACAGAACAGGAACGGGTCAGCCAGATCAAAGTGTCTGCGATTGATGGCATACACTTCACACGGATGAACTATTTGTGATTAGCCACAACAAACTCAAACAGTTAGATAGATCAACGTGTGTGCGCTAGACGGGCACACACACATTCTAATTAAAAGAAGCATGCGCGATGGTAATAATGAGCGTGCACAGTTGTTGGAACAAGACGTGTGCTGACATTGCCTATTGTAGTGCACCCTATGGTGCAAATGCCACGTACGCGACTGAGAAGGCATACCTCACGTTACGCCTTCCGTGAATAGTACTGCACTTATAACCGTCAGTAAATTTTGAGCCCGCGTCCCGTCTCATTCCAAATTCCAAACTTGTTCACACCAATCAAAACCTAAACTATTTCCCACTTAGGAGCGTATTAGTACTCGGTTATAAATACCACTACTCCAAGATGACTGCACATTCCTCCTCAATTCCTCATCCACAAAAAACAAACAAGTCATTCATCATCGTTCCCTTGCATCAGCCATGGCCAGTGTGAGTTCCGGGTCGAGAGATTGCCACCAAGGAGATGCGAGCATGGAAGCGGAAGCACGAGAGATGTCCCGCCTCGCGGCGAATGTAGCTGGCATGTCCCGCCGCACGACCATAGCAGCACAGAGCTCCCACCGTGCCGCCGAAGCAGCACGGAGGCCCCGCGCGCCGTCGATGGGGCAGACTGGTCCGTCCGTGCCGCGGAAGCAGAAGAGATGTCCCGCCGTGCCGCGAATGCAGCAGAGATGTCCTCCCACGCTGCGGCGGCCTAGGAAAATGTCTCACGTGTAGACGAGGACTCTTACAGACGCATGCATGCAATCATCCATAGCCAGATGGATCAGATCTTCGGCTAGGCAAGGTTGCATTATGACATGAAAGCCTCTTTTGAACAGGCTACCAACGTCATCCGGCAACTAAATGAGAGCAACGCGAAGCTCCGACCGAGCGTGACCTGCTGAGGGCGAAGATCATCGGAAGTGCGGAGCAGCAGGAGACCACTGACGTATTGAAGAGGACTGGCGTCATCGTCGAGAAACTTATGGACAAGAATGCCATGCTGCGCATCGAGCGCAGAAGGCTGGTGGAGGAATTCGTGGATGCTCTCAAGAAGCATCTTGAGCACAAGAAAGTGCTCATCGCCGCTCGCCATGGAGACTAGTTCCCTCGGCCTGCAGCAACGCATCAAGAAAGTAGAGATCAACGAGCTAGATCATTGTCTTCCTTCTTCTTTCGCCCTTGTGTATTTCGAGCGTTGCCGCATGTGGCTTTTTTTAAATTATGTTCCCTTTTTGTGAGGATTTTAATTATGTTCCTAAATATGTAAGTCAATTATTATCCACTGTCATCGTCCTTATATTCATCATGCTTGCTATAAGTCGCAGTCGATGCTATATAGGTTCGTGGCATCTTACATCAAGATCCATGCAAAAGTTTCTTTTCAGATTTTCATTTTTCTCTTAAATCTCAGTCCAGTGAGACATATAGCCACGTCATAGAACAGGGGCTCGGGTGCCATTAATGGAGACGTTGGGAGGGAGGTGCGCGGTGGGTAGAGGTCAAAGGGCTCTCCTCCCGATGAGCATGCAGGGGACAGATCGCACGCCTCCCGTACTCAAATAGCTACCCTGCACGGTACCTCCTAGCCAATTAAAAAAGGGGACGCGTGGCGACACGTAATTGGTAAGTAGAATGCCCACGGTTTCAATAATACTTGTGTTTTCGATTTGTAACATGACAACACTTGTTACAAAATGACTTTCTTGATTGTTAATGTGTGCGCCTTCGCAAATCGGACAGAAAAATTACCACAGCATGCTAGTGCCATGTCATGACACCATGCCAAGTTTCATGATTTTCAGGCGTGTTTTGGATTTACACGAATTAAAAAACCAAGTTTCTCAATCTTTTCGGCCGATCCACGACGCTAAGATGCTTGAATTTCATTCCCATTTCTTGCATGGGACCTAGAAATTCACCCAAGGACACACGTGTGATTTTTCAACCAACTTTGGTGCATTGGAGGATGTGCTTGTAGTTCAAATTTGAATTATGCACATTAAATGCCTAGAAACTCAGTTAATGTATAAAAAAGGCCAAACAAACCCAAAATAATTCCAAAATTTAGCACGATACTTCTATTTGGTCTAATCTTCCTATGTAAAAAAATTAAGGCGGGAGAAGGCAGTGTACATATGTCGTTTCGCACACGGAGGTGACACGTTCCCTCTCGGAACCACGAGCCTTCTTGAGGGAAGCTCTGGTTTGTAAGATGCTTACAGCAAAGCTTGTCCCAATTAACCAAAAAAATTGCCGCAGCATGTTGGTGCCATGTCATGACACCATGCCAAGTTTCATGATTTTCAGGCGTGTTTTGGATTTACAGGAATTAAAATACCAAGTTTCTCAAACTTTCCGGCCGAGCCACGACGCCCAGATGTTTGAATTTCATTCCCATTTCTTGCATGGGACCTAGAAATTTACCCAAGGACACACATGTGATTTTTCAACTAACTTTGGTGCACTGGAGCATGTGCTTGTAGTTCAAATTTGAATTATGCCCATTAAATGCCCAGAAACTCAATTAATGTATAAAAAGGCCAAACGAACTCGGAATAATTCCAAAATTTAGCACGATACTTCTATTTGGTCTAATCTGCCTGTGTAAAAAGATTAAGGCGGGAGAAGGCAGTGTACGTATGTCATTTCACACACAGAGGTGACATGTTCCCTCTCGAAACCACGAGCCTTCTTGAGGGAAGCTCCGGTTTGCAAGAAGCTTACACCATAGCTTGTCCCAATTTGGAAAAAAAATTTACCGCAACATGCTGGTGCCATGTCATGAAACCATGCCAAGTTTCATGATTTTCAGGCGTATTTTGTATTTATAGGAATTAAAAAACCAAGTTTCTCAATCTTCTTGTCAGTGTACAAAAGTAAGGGTCCTTTTTGTACCCCTTTACTTGTGCGTGCGCAGTCACAGCCACACGCCTGCGGCCAGCTTGGCGGAGCGGAGGAAGCAAAGACACAAGACTACCAGAGCAGCGCCTAGCCGAAGGCGCGAGAAGCAGATGGACAAGGTGGGCTTTCCCCGGCAAGAGCCTTGCTAGGGGAGTTTGCGTAGCCCCGGCAAGAGTCTTGCCGGGGTAACTTGCCCAACACCAACAAGGCCGCCACCCTTGAGTCTAAGAGTCCCAACGCCATCAACCACATCGGAACCAAGGCTCGAGAGGCGCCTCCATGGTGGCATACAGACCTTTGTGAAGACAAAGGGCCTGCAAGGCCTAAATAGGAACCAAGAAACAAGACAACAACAAGGCTCCTTGCCGAGGATGGCCACGAGGCCCCGGCAAGGCTCCTGCCAAAGATACGCACGAGGCCCCGGCAAGACTCTTGTCGAGGGCGCCCACAAGGCCCCGACAAGACTCTTGCCAGGAAGATCAGCAAGACCGCGACAAGGCCTTGCCGCCCCGTCACCACCCCATCTTAGCGGCCGACCCACCAACTAAACAGGTACCCGCGTGGTAGTACGTGGCTCCTAAGTCAACTCGTCAAGCACCTATGTGGTGGCATGCAGATCTTCGTGAAGACCCTGCCACCACGCCAGCTCAGCAGCCTGCCAGCCAACATGGCGTTGCATGCCTCATTGGCCTGGACGCGTGTCGGAGCAAGGTTAAGCGACGACGGACGGGACGAGCTTTGCTGCCATCCCCGATAAAGCAAGAGGACACTTAAGTAGCGCATTTAATGTGTTTTGTCCCATAATGCCAGGTGATAAACTGGACTACTGTACAACTTTCCACCTCCTGTGTGCCACTGTTGCAGCCCCTTTGACTATAAAAGGAGGCCCGCGGCATACTGTGAGGGGATTCAGACTTTTTGGACCGTGCACGCTTTGTAGCTAGTCCAAGAACACCATATAAACACAAACCAGCAAGCGTAGGGTATTACGCATCACTTGCGGCCCGAACCTGGATAAACTCCCTTGTGTTGATCTTCTAAACTTGCTCTTTCCACAGCCCTGCGCCCGCCAACCGTTGAAGGGATTCCTTGTGATCCCATAGGTGTCGTTCTTGAACCCCGACATCTTTGGCGCGCCAGGTAGGGGGCGCAAGCTGTGAAAATCCGTTTGGAAGTTAGCGCATCGACTTCATCATCACCATGGCCCCCACGAAAAAGGGGATCACAATGATCGGGTCGTCCGAAGCCGGCTCGTCCACACCAGCGCGAGCAGGCTACCGGGTGGCCACGGATGGTGCCGAAGACGTGGCCCGCGAGCATCCACGACATTCTGGAAATCGGAGCCAGGCAAGCGGCGTCGTTCGGATCCAAGACGACGAGCCACGCGCCACTGGGTCTGGGGGCAGGGCCGTGCTGCCCATGGGCGGCGCGGCAACCTCTACGGTGCCCCAGCTGGCACCCGTGCCGCGGCCTTCCTAGGCCACGCGCGATGAGCAACACCGCGACGCCAGAGCTCCTGGGCACCACCTCAGGAAGAGCCCTATGCGCCACTCTCAGGATGCACCAGGCCGACGTACGCGCCCGGATGCCGTTGAAAGCAGCGTGCGACCACGAGACCATGACAGGGCTCCTTCTGACTTGGTTAGAAGTCAGAGCGCGTCGCGGTCCACGCGACTTTCACCACCACCCACGCCAGCAGAAGCGTTGGCGCACGTGCAACTGCTCCTCGACTCCCCCCGCTGCGAAGAAGCTCGACGAGTAGAGGGCCACCATCCGAAGCCTTATCATCTTCACCAATAAATACGAGCCGCTCCCAGCGGGATCCTCATGCCGGCGTTTTGTCGAGCCAGTGCATGCTGGAGGAGGGAGGACCGGAGCCTCTGCGAGCACGATGCACTCTCCTCCCCCACGGCCGCGATAGCAGCCACCGGCTCATCGGGCCGATGCCTGTGACAATGTTTCCACAACGTCGTCCGACCCGCAAAACCGCTGTGACCAACGTCGAATTCTTCGAGAGTGAGCTCAGGAAGACTCTCGGACTACCATCGAGCGATGGCGGGAGGCGCGCCATTAGTTGGATCGGTGTGCAGGGCCTGCTATGGACCACCCAGTGCCAGGGGCTCTGGCAACCTGCCTTACGAGGTGGGTTGTCCGGCCTTTACTCGAGAGCTGCGGTAGTTCCAGTGGCCCTCCCACTGCACGTTCAAGCCTGATGTTGGGGAAAAGTATAATGGCAAGACTCACCCGTTGGAGTTCCTCAACATCTACACAAACGCGATGCAAGCCGTCGGGGCTCGCGACAACAAGGTGCTCGCCAACTACTTTCCGTTGGCACTTAAGCCCAACGTCATGTCGTGGTTGATGCACCTGCTAGTGGATTCCATCTCCATGAGTTTGTTGGTGCCTTTACTGGAGGCCACCAAGCTCTTGGCTAGGCAAGTGACTTGCATGTCATCCCCAGAAGGATGGTGAGTCCCTGCGTAAGTACATACAAAGATTCAGCTGTGTGCAATACACCATCCCAGATATTCATCCTACCGCTATCATCAGTGCGTTCCATAAGAACGTACGCAACCATAAGATGCGTGAAGAGCTGGCAATGAGCAAGGTTAAACATGTAGCCAAACTTTATGTTCTGGCAGATAGATGTGCTCGGGCTGAAGAAGGAAGGAAGTACCCCGGCGAGGACGCCGGTGCGGAAACCGACTCCACGGACGAAGACGTCGCTGCCTCGATGAGAAGGGTCGGCGCTGCAATAGGAAGTGTAAGGGAAAGACTGTGCTTGCCGTTGAGGGATCCGGCGACCCCGGCACCACCAAGAAGGCCATGGCTGATGACCCCGACAAGGAGGTTGCCTGGTGCGCCGCCCGCCGGGCCTCGGCGGGCGCCGACAAGCCACGAGGCTCCTACAAGCAGTACTGCAAGATCCACCGCACCAAGGGCCACGACTGTCGGTGTCAAAACCGGTGGATCTCGGGTAGGGGGTCCCGAACTGTGCGTCTAAGGTCGATGGTAACGGGAGACAGGGGACACGATGTTTACCCAGGTTCGGGCCCTCTCTATGGAGGTAATACCCTACTTCATGCTTGATTGATCTTGATGAATATGAGTATTACAAGAGTTGATCTACCAGGAGATCGAGATGGCTAAACCCTAAAAGCCTAGCATGTATGACTATGGTAATAATTCTCCTCTCTCTGGACTAAGTCCTCCGGTTTATATAGAGGATCTAGGGTTACACAAGGTCGGTTACAAAGAAAGGAATCTACTTATTTGATCGCCAAGCTTGCCTTCCATGCCAAGGAGAGTCCCGTCCGGACACGGGTGCAGTCTTCGGTCTTTTATCTTCACAACCCATCAGTCCGACCCATGGCTAACAGGCCAGACACCCGAGGATCCCTTAGTCCAGGACTCCCTCATTAGCCCCTGAACCTGGCTTCAATGACAAGGTATCCGACGTGTAGATCTGTCTTCGGCATTGCAAGGCGGGTTCCTCCTTCCGAACTCTAAGATGGTCTTCGGACGTAATGGCCGTGTCTGGACTTGTAACACACACACACACACACCACACACAACCACGGAGAATATAATAATCCACGAGTCCAATCCGCTGAAAACTTTTTGCAACATGACATCACGTCCGCCCGGTCATAATTTCAAACTGTTTTTCGTCTGACGCTCCACATTTCGAGACACGGTTGCCATCGGCACGTCTTGTCAAAGTAGAGATCATGTCCCCTTATTGCAGGATTCTCATCAATACATGTGTGGGTAGCCCAACCATGCCGTTCACACAGCCCTTGGGAATAGGCGAGTTTTGGGGCGAGTGGGGAGGCGTTCGATATTCTCTGCCTTTATAAGGGGATAAGGATTCCCCCTTCTTCTCCCACGCCTTCTATCTTCCTCTGCCCTTCCACTCTTGAGCTCTAGCGCCCAAGTTCTCATCTTTTTCCCACTCGAGCAAGCACTCAACCATGTCCGGATCCGGAGGTCAAGGCAGGTGGATGGCCTCCTCCATCAAGGAGAAGGACAATACTGAGCTTCGGGCGGCTGGGTACCTAGTGAAGGAAATTGCCCACCGTCTTCCAGCCCAGGGGCAAGTCGTCCCCACACTGAAGCCTAATGAGAGGGTGGTATTCATCCCCCATTTCCTCCGCGGGCTAGGGTTTCCACTCCACCCTTTCGTCCGCATGCTGATGTTCTATTATGGGCTAGACTTCCATGATCTATCCCCGAACTACTTCCTCAACATCTCGATGTTCATCATCGTGTGTGAGGCCTTCCTCCGCATCCATCCCCACTTCAGGCTGTGGCTCAAGGTCTCCAACGTGAAGCCGAAGGTGGTGGATGGCCAGCACACGGAGTGCGGAGGCGCCATGGTGAGCAAGGTGACCAATGTCTCCTGGCCAAGAGGCACTTTCATAGAGACTATCAAGGAATGGCAGAAACAGTGGTTCTACATCACAGAACCCTGTGGCGCCACCTGAGCCGCGACTGCCTAATTCAACTCCGGCACTCCCATGCGACTCACCTCCTGGGTTGAGAAGAGCCCGAACTAGTTTTCGCTAGATGGGCCGATAGCGCTGCAGACGCGCGTTCAAAGCATGGTGGACAAAGATATCAAGTTTGTCGATGTAATTCATGTGATGCTAGTTCGCCGGATTCTCCCGTGCCAAAGCCAAAGCCGCCCTCTATGGGAGTTCAATCTGAGGAAGCACCATACCCTAAAGTGGCTCTTCGAAACCACTCACGAAGACGTCTGGAATTTGCTCTTCAAGGGCAACGAGACACCACCGGCCGCAGACTCGGACAATGGGCATGACATTAACCAGCTCGCCAATGAGGTATGTTATTTTTAACGCATCCCCTACTTGCTTGTTTCAAGGATGATATATGAGTTTTTATTATCATTGCTTCTTCAGGAATGGATGGAGAGGGCGAAGCTGATCCAGTGTCCGGCTCCGCTGCCTAAAGAACCAGTCATCCCGCGTTTAGCGAAGATGCTGGTGCTGGTGCCCTATAAGGCGCCGGAGGAGAAGGCCAAGGGGGTCTGGAGTGGCCCCCGCCGCAAGGGCGCTTCGGACGCGACGTCCGAAGACAAGACCCGCTCCTCCGCTGCCGAAGATGACGATGATGAGGAGGAGGAGGAGAGCGATTCTCCCCCTGATGGGGGGAGGAAGAAGAGGGCGGCCTCCACAATTCTAGAGGCGGAGGCGCCCAAGAAGGGGAAAGGCCCACTCGTGGGCAGCTCCGCATGGGACGTCGACAGCAGTCCGAAGCGATGCCCCCGCACTAAGCCTCAGGCTGCATCGTAAGTGCTAAGACTGATGCATGCCCATAAATCTATCCTCTCCCCTTTTTTGTATTGACATGATTAGTTATGCTATTGCAGTTCGGCCCACGACAACTCCCATCGATCCTTGTCACGAGGTTCGTTGGATTCAAGGGCAATGGCTAGCGAGTCACCGCCGACCGCTTACTCCCCCAAGGCCAAGGGAGACTGCTGTTCCGAAGGACTTTCCGAGGCTGGGGGAGGCTCAGGAGGTGCCAGAAGGCGAGGCCTCCGTCGCCGGACACCAGGGGAGCCAATCCCCATGGAGACTGGTGGTGAGGGCCGTATTCAGTTCGACCCTCAGCCGGATTTGATTCTGGAGAATGATACAGCTCCAGAATTCGGCGCGCAACCTCCTTTGAAAGAAGAGGGTATGCCTATTCTACCGGTGACCCCTGTCCAACCAGGGGCACCAGATAATCTGCTGGAAGTGCTGCGAGGCGCTTCCATTGTGGATGAGCACTGTGTTCTCATGGGAACGGTAATTGAAAGGGTTTGGTCCACCAAGAGCAGACTAACCGAAGCCTACAGCAGCCTGCTAACATGTTTTGAGGTAAGCAACAAATAAAAAGAAAATCCCAATATAGATAGTAGCCCCTGAGACACTGTCCGGTGTTCGGAAAGAAAAAAGCTGGAAAGAGGATCAATCCAGGAAATTAACTAAATTTGTCTAAAATGAATACACAGGCATCGCTATTGGCCGCAACCTCGCATACTGCCGAGGTCTCCGGACTGAAGCGGAGACTAGAGCATGCCGAGGAGGAGCTCGGCCAGGTGAGGAGGCAACTCCAAGAAAAACAAGGTATGTGAGAACTCGTTATGTATTCGAAAAAAGTAAAATGATATGCATTGACCGAAGTGTCATGATATGTATAGAAGCGACGACCGAGGTCGAGGCCCTAAGAAAGGCCATGGCCGAAGCCGAGGGAAGGCTGTCAAGGACCAGGCCGCCCATAAGAAGCTTAAGGCCTGGGTCAACGAGGTCCAACAAGAGCTCCAGTACACGGTGAGGAAGTGTGAGCCTTGGAGCGCAATGCATCGGCTCAAGAGACCGAACTCCCCAAGCCTCGTCAGAGTGCGGAGACGGCCCGGAGTGAGGCCCAGGGCGCTCTCCGAGAGATCCAGGAGGCCAGGATGATCGCGGCGGGTAAGGCATTTAGTATGCAAAGCAAGTATGTGAAGAGGAAGTATCTTTTACTAACCCGTATTCGTAGTTCTCCAGGGGCTTTTGCTGATCTCCCATGTAGCGTGTCTGACACTGCGGAGTTCTTCCGAGCCAAAGAAAGGAGCTCCACAGAGAAACTATTCTGGTCGCAATATCTTGCGCCAGAACATCCTGTGCCCTTCAGCGATCAGCTAAAACAGCTGGTCGAGCTGCACAGGGTGGCTGAACTGGCCATGAAGGATTTAATAATACGTATGTGGCCTGCCGAAGCTATAGCCAGCAGTTACTTCGGCCTCGTGAAGCGGCTGGTGGATGCTTGTCTTAGGCTGGACGCCGTCAAGTGGTCCGTCTGCATCGAGGGCGCACGTATGGCCTTTGCCCGCGTCAAGGTTTGGTGGGCAAAGATGGACGCCATCAAGCTTGTGACGGAGGGGCCGCCCGAGGGCAAGGAGCACCGTATACCCGAGCGGTATTTTGGCGACGTCCTGGAGGGGTCTCGTATTGTAGCGACGCAGTGTTCGCAGGACATTATCTTTGAATGAATGTATTCAAGTTCCTTCTACCTTGTATGATAGAACAAAGTGGGTTTGTAATGTAATGCTTGTTATGTTTTAAATTTTACCTCCTGTGCGGCTGTGTTGTATGAAATCTGAGGGTTGGCCAGTCGTCGGCTTCTGCCCCCATGTAGGTTAGGTGTTCGGGATGGAATCTAAACAATCTTGATCCAATTATATGGTCCTTGAAGGAGTTGTTTAGCGCAACGAACCAGGCAATCAGACTATGCCACTTTAACGCCCTCACTTAGCCATAGGAGTTTGACAATAAAAACATGGGCGCAGCCCCTAGTATCCAAACCAGAGTGCTACAAACATCTGGACGGAAAGTACCGACCCTTCGCGTAATGCGGAAGAAATCTCCAACAATTTGCAACCTCCGAAGAGCTGACCGGCTTTCGCCGCATCATGATACAGTTTTCGGCTTTCTCTACTGAGGTGCTCCTTTGGATAAACCAAGGCACAATCGCAGTAGTTCTCCCTTTACTACCTTAGCCGATATAGCGGAACATAAGGTAGCAAGCACAGGAGCCGGGCAACCCAACTATTGACCAAAGACATGATTCGGAGCCAATGCATATAGTGCTAAATTCGGGGTGCCGAACTGTACTTATAAAAAGTGTTCGAACTTTTGTTGCCGTAGTGTGGGGTGCTATTAAGCCCCTGGCAAACATCAAACGTACCAAAGTGTACGGGTGCTACCTAATAGGGTTACCCACAGGGGAGAAAAAGAGAGAAAAAAAGAAACAAAACAGAAAGGTTGCAAAGGTGATAAGCTAGGGCCTTAAAGCTCCAGCCGCGAGCTCTTTTCATTGTAATTTGATTAATACGTCGAGGCGCATTGAGACAAGTAGTGTGATAAGCAACAGGCTATTTAACATGCCAAAAACCTAGGGGGAGCTGCATGTGGGTCCTAAAAAATAGGTAGAGTGATTGTTAACGAAACCACCTTGAAAATCCCCCGTATGTCTGCGTTTCTCGTCGTCTTGGTGTGTTTATTCTTCAAGAGGACTGGTCATCAGGCCATCAGATGAGGCCTGGGGGATTGAAACCTGAAAAGGAAACAAATAAAAGTGAAAGTATGTGTGTATCCGGTGTCGGTTGAGCCGTACTGTGGATCACAAACTAGCTATGCCTCAGTCGATGCCCATGGAATTTTGAGTGCATAGTTATGTATGCGTGGTGCGAATGCCACTACTTGACCAGGACTAAGACGGAGGCCGAATTGCTAGTCTAGCTCCTGACGAGCCGAGTTGTCCTGCTGCAGGGTAGTTCGGACCCTCTTGACGGTGTCCGTGGGCTCGGCAGCCGAATTAAGGTTCTGCTTGAGGAGGCCGCTCTGTACTTCTGCTGTTAAGGCGGCTATGTGCTCTTCTATACGAAGGGAGCGTTCCGTATTTTCATTGACTGTTATGACGCCACGTGGACTGGGCATCTTGAGCTTGAGATAAGTATAGTGTGGCACTGCGTTGAATCAGGCGAATGCGGTCCGTCTGAGCAGTGCGTGATAGCCGCTGCGAAAGGGGACTATGTCGAAGATTAACTCCTCACTTCGGAAATTGTCCGGAGATCCGAAGACAACCTCGAGCGTGATTGAGCCCGTACAGCGGGCCTCTACACCTGGTATGACTCCTTTGAAGGTAGTCTTTGTGGGTTTAATCCGTGATGGATCAATGCCCATTTTGCGCACTGTGTCCTAATAGAGCAGATTGAGGCTACTACCCTCGTCCATAAGGACGCGCGTCAGGTGAAATCCGTCAATGATAGGGTCGAGGACTAGCGCGACTGAGCCGCCATGATGGATGCTAGTCGAATGATCCCGACGATCAAAGGTGATCGGGAATGACGACCATGGGTTGATTTTTGGGGCTACTGGCTCTATCGCGTAGATGTCCCTTAGTGCGCGCTTGCGCTCCCTTTTGGGGATGTGTGTAGTATATATCATGTTCACTGTTTTGACTTGAGGGGGAAACTTCTTTTGTCCCCCTGTGTTCGGTTGCCGGGGCTCCTCATCGTCGTCCTCTCTTTGTGATCCATTTTCCCTGTTCTCAGCGTTTAATTTGCCGGCCTGTTTGGAAACCCAGCAATCTCTGTTGGTATGATTGGTTGGTTTGTCTGGGGTGTCATGTATCTGGCATGGGCAATCGAGTATGCGGTCCAGGCTGGATGGTCCCTTATTGTTTCTTTTGTATGGTTTCTTCCGCTGGCTGGACTTGGAGCCGCTGAATCCGGCGTTGACTGTAGTGTCGTAGGTATTATCACCATTGCTTCGGCGTTTGTGTCTGTTACATCGGAGCTTGCCATTGTTGTTTTTGACCTCAGAGGGGCCTGCCTCACTGGCCGTGTTTTTGCTACGAGCCAGCCAACTATCCTCACCCGCGCAAAAGCGGGTCATGAGTGCCATAAGGGTTGCCATAGATTTTGGCTTTTCTTGGCCGAGGTGGCGGGCGAGCCATTCGTCACGGATGCTATGTTTAAAGGCCGCTAGGGCTTCGTCATCTAGAGAGTCGATGATATGGTTCTTTTTGGTTAGGAACCTAGTCCAGAATTTCTTGGCTGGCTCTCCAAGTTGTTGACCTATGTGGCTTAAGTCATTGGCGTGTGGTGGCCGGACATATGTACCTTGGAAGTTGTCAAGGAAGGCTTCTTCCAAGTCCTCCTAGCTGCCAATAGAATTCTTAGCCAGGCTGTTTAACCAGTGCCGAGCTGGTCCTTTAAGCTTTAGTGGGAGGTATTTGATAGCATGGAGGTCATCCCCGTGGGCCATTTGGATGTGGAGGATAAAATCCTCGATCCATACCACAGGATCAGTTGTCCTGTCGTATGATCCAATATTCACGGGTTTGAACCCTTCGGGGAATTCGTGATCCAATACTTCATCAGTGAAGCAAAGAGGGTGTGCGGTGCCTCTATACCTGGCCGCATCGCGACGTAGCTCCGATGGAGTCCGTCTGCGGTTGTCGGCTCGAGCGTGACTAGGTTTGTCACGTCCGAATAGGTAGCCGTCATCATGTGTCGAGGAACGTCCTCGCGATCCATAAATCGATCGGGTATATCCTGCACTACTATCCAGGGTCTGCCAAAGGTCGTATGTATGACCCCGAACTATTTTTTCTCTATTTTTACGTGGCGGTGGGGCAGGCTGCTGTTCGGCCTGAGTTGCCGCTCTATCCCGAGCACGTGGTGGTCGGTCCGCTGCACTGTCCCGACCGTGTAGTGGCCCGAGCAGTTACAGGAGCTATCTCCTGAATGCAGTCTGATGACAGATTTGGGTCATGTTCATCAAGGTGACTAGGAGCGGTCGCCGCGGTCTCAAATCTGGCAAAGAGCAAATCTCCATGGATGTACGCGACGTAGTTCAAGCTCCCAAATCTGACCTGATGGCTAGGGGACCTCTTCATTGTTTCGGCGTCGTCCGGAGTATTATTTTCTCCGGTGCCAGCATTGCTATCTTTTGAACAACGTGACTTAGAGCGGCACCGAGGACGCCGGCGTTTTTGCTGTGTCTCAGGAGCTTTATTCTCAACTAGATTTTCTTTGTCATCGTCATTGGTTGTTTTGGGTGTATCCACCATGTACACATCGTACGAAGAAGTGTCCATCCAGCGTCCAGTAAATGGCGGATTTTGGTTTTGCTCCTCATCAGCATCGTCGTCCATACCGTCGATGTCTTTGGAGCCGTAATCAAGCATGTCGGTTAAGTCCTCGACCATGGCTATGAAGTGGTGGCGGGTGGGAAGCAAAATTCCCCATCGTCAGCCCCTAGTTCGAACCAAACATGGTTCGGCTATGGGTCCCCCACCAAGGATAGGTTCTTTAATGAGTTTAGCACATCGCCCAGGGGCGAGTGCTGGAAGATGTCCGCGACGCTGAACTCGAAGATCGATAAGCGATCAAGTTCGGCGTTCGCGGACTCACATGGTGCGGACCTTATAACGAGAGACAAGTCCAGAGTTCCGGTGACACAGATATTGTGTGAGGTTAAGTCCATGTGCGTCTCCAACGCCGGGGAATCTATGGCCTCCGTGGTGGGGTTGAGCCTCCGGTCCTTGGATGGCGAAGTATGCTCTGGATCTAAGGCCCGAGCAGTTACAGGAGCTATCTCCTGAATGCGGTCTGATGACAGATTTGGGTCATGTTCATCGAGGTGACCAGGAGCGGTCGACGCTGTCTCGAATCCGGCAAAGATCGCAGCGTGTAAGGCATTTAGTATGCAAAGCAAGCACGTGAAGAAGAAATATCTCCTACTAACCCAGATTCGGAGTTCTCCAAGGGCATTTGCAGATCTGTCGTGTAGTGTGTCCTACGCCGCGGAGTTCTTCCGAGCCGAAGAAGGAAGGTCGGCGGAGAAGTTGTTCTGGTTGTAGTATCTTGCGCCAAAGAATCCCGTGCCCTTCACCGATCAGTTGAAACAACTAGTGGAGCTGAATAGGGTGGCCGAACTAGCCATGAGGGATTTGATAATCCGGTTG
Source organism: Triticum aestivum (assembly GCF_018294505.1). Classification (NCBI taxonomy): domain Eukaryota; kingdom Viridiplantae; phylum Streptophyta; class Magnoliopsida; order Poales; family Poaceae; genus Triticum; species Triticum aestivum. The sequence goes on from NC_057809.1 coordinate 394,614,502, forward strand.
TGGCCAGCCGAAGCTATGCCCGGCAGCTACTTCGGACTCGTGAAGCGGCTGGTGAACACCTCTCCTCGGCTGGACGTCGTCAAGTGACCGGCCTGCATTGAAGGTGCATGCATGGCCTTTTCCCGCGTCAAGATATGGTGGGCGAAGATGGACGCCGTCAAGCTGACGACCGAGGGGCCACCAGAGGGCAAGGAGCACCGTATACCCGAGCAGTATTTTGGCGACGTCCTGGAGGGGTCTCGTATTGTAACGACGCAGCGTTCACAGGACATTATCTTTGACTGAATGTATTCAAGTTCCTTCTACCTTGTATGATAAAGCAAAGTGGGTTTGTAATACAATGCTTGTTATGTTTTAAATTTTCCTCATGTGCGGTCGTGTTGTATGAAGTCTGAGGGTTAGCCAATCGTCGGCTCCTGCCCCCACGTAGGTAGTACGGAGGTGTTCGGTATGGAATCTAAATAATTTTGATCCAATTATATGGTCCTTGAAGGAGTTGTTTAGCGCAACGAACCAGGCAATCAGACTATGCGGCTTTAACGCCCTCACTTAGCCATAGGAGTTTGACAATAAAACATGGGTGCAACCCCTAGTATCCGAACCAGAGTGCTATAAGCGTCTGATCAGGAAGTACCGATCCTTCACGTAATGCAGAAGAAATCTCCAATGATTTGCAACCTCCGAACAGCTGACCGGCTCTCGCCGCATCATGACAATCAGTTTTCGGCTTTCTCTACTAAGGTGCTCCTTTGGATAAACCAAGGCACAATCGCAGTAGTTCTCCCGTTACTACCTTAGCCAATATAGCGGAACGTAAGGTAGCAAGCAGAGGATCCGGGCAACCCAACTATTGACCAAAGACATGATTCGGAGCCAATGCATATAGTGCTAAATTTGGGGTGCCGAACTATACTGTAAAAGTGTTTGGACTTTTGTTGCCATGTTGTGGGGCGCTATGATGCCCCTGGCAAATTGAAACACACTTGAGTGTACGGGTGTTATCTGATAGAATTACCAGAAAGGATAAGGCAAAAAGGAAGAAAAAGGAAGAACCAGTGGTAAGCTAGAGCCGTGAAAATTTGGGCCGCAAACTGTTTCTATTATAATTTCATTGGTGCGTTAAAGCGCATTTATACAAGTAGTGCAATAAGAAGGAAGGCTATTTACTATGCCTTCACCAAGAGAGAGCTGTGTATGGGTCCTGAAGATAGGTAAAGGGATCGTTAAAGAGACCACCTAAGAGTTTCCCAGTACGTCCATGCTTCTTGTTGTCTTGGTGTTTTTATCCTTCGAAAAGAATCGATGGTCAAGCCTCCAGGAAGGGCCTTTAAAAAAGGGAAAACAAAAGAAATAAGGGAAATACTGAAAGTATGAGTGTCCGGGGCGGTCAAACCGTATTGCGAATAACAAGCTGATTATGCCTCCATCTGGGTCCATGGTATTTTTAGTGCATAATTATGTACGCGTGGTACGATGGCCGCTACTTGGTCAGGATGGGGACAGAGGCAAAATTGCTAGTCGAGCTCTTGACGAGCCTATCCGTCCTTCTGCGGAATGGTTCAGACTCTCTTGACAGTGTTCGAGGGATCGGCCGCTGAATTGAGGTTCTGCTTGACAAGGCCGCCCTGTACCTCTACCCTAAGGCAGTGGTGTGCTCCTCGGTGTGGAGGGAGCGTTCCGTATTTCCATTGACTGTTATGACGCCGCGCGGTCCGGGCATCTTAAGCTTGAGATAAGCGTAGTGTGGCACCACATTGACTCGAGCAAATGCGGTTCGTCCGAGCAGTGCGTGGTAGTCGCTGCAAAAGGGGACGATATCAAAGATTAACTCCTCACTTCGGAAGTTGTCCGGAGACCCGAAGACAACCTCTAGTGTGATTAAGCCCTTGCAGCGGGCCTCTACGCTCGGTATGACTCCTTTAAAGGTAGTCTTTGCGGGCTTGATCCATGATGGGTTAATGCCCATTTTGCGCATTGTATCCTGATAGAGAAAGTTGAGGCTACTGCCACCATCCATCAGGACTCGCGTCAGGTGGAACCCATCAATTATTGGGTCCAGGACCAGTGTGGCTGAACCGCCATGACGGATACTGGTCGGATGATCCCGACGATCAAAAGTGATCGGGCATGACGACCATGGATTAAATTTTGGGGTGACTGGCTCTATCGCATAGACGTCCCTAAGCACGCGCTTGCGCTCCCTCTTGGGGATGTGGGTAGCGTATATCATGTTTACCGTTTTGACCCGAGGAGGGAACCTCTTCTGTCCCCCTGTTGTCAGGACCCCGATCCTAAGTCACACCGATCTAGCATGTAACACATCATATCACTTTGCGGCCTCACACACGGTATTCCCACGGGTGCCACCTTACCTGGCCCGGGACCATTTGTGCCTTTTGTCTCACGTATATGATAATGTCGCTAGCATCCATATGACAGAGAACCCGGGCCAACATGACTAGTCATGAACCCAAAGTGGCACTGACTTACGGGGACAGGCATACATGAACTAGCATCGAGCGTGTCGGTCATCAGCATGTGAATCCAGGCTATAGCAACTGGGCTAACAGGACTCCGGGAACCCGGGATGTAGCAGGCTAGAAGGACTCCGGAAGTCACTGTGTGACATTTCCCCGAAGGGACAGACACAAGAACGAAGTGGATCACATGCCGGCCAGTCTAAGTGTTCCGGAGCAGTAGTAACTGGCTAGCAGGACTCCGGTAAACCGGGCTGTAGCAGACTACCAAGGCTCAGTGGAAGCACTAGACTACATTTCCCCATAAGAGAGGCTACTAAGGATAAACAACTAGGTTGTCGGATCCCACACATACCAAGCATTTCAATCATACACACAATATGCTCGATATGTGCAAATACAACATGGCATCACAACAAAACTCTACGACTCAAAGTATTTCTTCATAAGACTCCGAAGATTCTGATATTACAAACATGGGTCTCATGACCCAACATTTAAGTCATACAAGCAATAGCACATGCGGAAGCTTATCTTGTTTGAGTACACACAACTACAAATGAAAAAGGCTGAGAAGCCTGACTTTCTACAAAATCCTGCCAAGGGCACAAGATCATAGCTGAGGTAACAAGCTAAACATCAAAGTCCACACGGAACTACTAGTGAGACTGAAATCTCTCTGCAAAACATAAATTAAGCAATGTGAGTACAAATGTACCCAGCAAGACTTACATCGGAACTAACTACATATGCATCATTATCAACAAAGGGGGTGGTGGAGTTTAACTGCAGCAAGCCAGCTTTAACTTGGTGGCTATCCTGAACTACTACTGCAAGTAACTCTTTTGAGGTGGCACACACGAGTCCACATATTCACCACATCAATACACCACTATGGATCCGCTCCCGTCTGCCTACGAGAACGCCATCGATAGAACTCACGCTTATCTTGCGCATTTTAGAGTATCCACTTTCACTTGACTATGAACTATACAGGCAACCCAGAAGTCCTTTACCGTGGACACGGCTATTCGAATAGATGTTGTTAACCCTGCAGGGGTGTACTTCTTCACACACACTCTCGCCACTTACCACCATGTACACATCGTGTATCTCGGCAACCTTCAAGTGGAAGCCTGGCGAGGGAGTCGGCCACGACATGACTAACCACACAAGTCTCTAGTCCAGGTTGATCGCCTATTCGGGTTCCATCCGCAAGGAGATCCGGCCGGGGTTTCGCTCACGGCCCCAAACAATGAGAGTAGGGTTCCCGAGGCAGCAAACGGGCGTCCCGGTACACTGTGCCTCGTGTCTCTACCGCATCATAGCCCACCCCTAGGGTCAGTGCTATGCATGGCCCCCAACACATATCCTACAAACACCAGAAACTAGTCGCAACTCCTGGACAGAGATCGAGGCGATTAATAAGCCGAGAGGGGTCGAGTTACCAGAACCCAATCTGTGGTGGTAACTGTTCATGGATCACAAACACAGAACTCAGTTCCTGAGGATGGTTTCAATGAGACAACCCACCAAGTACTCCTACATGGCCTCTCACTGCTACCTTTACCAAATCGTGTTCACACACTTAGCTCTCAACAGTAGGACATGTTCACCACATTCCAATTCATCCCCGATGAATCAGACCTGACTCAAATCTAAGCAGTAGCAGGCATGACAACAAGCATGAATGATTAGTCACATCATGGCTCAAACAACTCCTTCTCATGCTAGTGGGTTTCATCTATTTATTATGGCAATGAAAGGTCATGTAGAGGAAAGGGGTTCAACTACCACAGCATGTAACAGTTGAATCGTTGTTGTCCTAATGCAATAAAAGAGAGTAGGAGCAAGAGAGTGGGATTGTATCGGAATGAACAAGGGGGTTTTGCTTGCCTGGCACTTCTGAAGATGATATAGCTCTTCATCGGTGTCATCGAACTCATCGTCGGAACATACGTCTACCGAGGGGGAACAACCACCGGGAAACAAGAGGGAACACAATCAATGCAATGCAACAATATGATGCATGAATGTAACATGGCAATATGCTGTGATTTGAGCTAATGCAGCTAGCAATGATTTAAATGAAGTTGGTTTGAACCCTAGGTTCAAATTCAAACTCCATATGATAAAGTTCATATGCCATTTATTTGATTTGACCTGATCAGTAGGCATAAGTTGCTCAAACATGCATGAAAATGGTACATATGGATAGATTGGATTTTTATGATAATTTTTCATATATAAATTATTTCATTCTGAGCAACAGTTGATTTTCTATGATTTTTCAAAGCTTAGGTTATTTTCTGAAAATAAATAAATCATTACTGATTTATTTAAAATCCAGAAACATATTCCTACGCCAGCATGACAGTGTCATGACATCAGCGAGTCGACTGGGGCTGACCAGGGTCAAATCTGACAAGTGGGGTCCACTTGTCAGTGACCCGGCCTCACTAGTGTCACAGATAGGTGGGTTCGGTCAACGACCACGTCAGCATGGTCAACTCTGACATGTGGATCCTGTTGGGTTATAACTAATCTAATCAGAAATAAAACATGGGTTAATTAGGGTGTGGGGCCCATCCGTCAGTGGCCCAGGGGGTTGGTTAGTGGGGTGATTATGCCCTAATGGTCGGTTACGCTGACATTTAGCCGAGGGCGACCAACCAGAGCGGCGGCAGCTCGCCGGAGTGGCGCTAGGGGCAGTAGCCGGGTGCGCGGGTGGGTTCGCTGGGAACGCCCGTAGTGCGGCGCGTCCAGTGGTGGTCGTTGCAGCAACCGGCATGGGGTGTAGCAGCGGCAGCGACAGGCGGAGCGGCGGCCGTGTTGCGGTGGTGCGCGGGCGCGGAGCTGCGGGTAGCTAGCGACCCAACGGAGCAGCGGGGTAGCATCAGTAGAGCACCCGGAGCACGATGGGCAGCTGTGCAGGGCGGAACGAGCTCGACATCAGGAAGAGCATCAGCCATGGTGGACGGCGGTGCTCGGGCACGTGGGCGAGGGTGCAACGGCACGGGAACGAGCAGGACGAGGGAGGAGAACTAGGAAGGAGCTCACAGGGACCGGGAAGAATAGCTCGGGGGCCTTGGGGACGGCGTGACGACAACGAATCCATCGACGGTGTTCCGCGGCAGAAGGTTGGAGACGACGCCGATCCGATCGGCTCGGAGCTCTTCAGCTCGTGTTTGTTTGTGGAGAGGTCAAAGAAGATGAGGGCGACGTCCTGTACATCTGGCTCGACGAGGTGGCGAGGATTGTCGCGGGAAGCTTGAATGGCAGCGATGGTTGCTCTTGGGTGGCCGCGTAATAGAGAGCTAGAGGGCGAGTGAGAAAGCAGAGAGTAAGGGGAAAGTGAGAGGAGGGCCTTGGGCGTCTCTAGACGCGGAATAGGATGAAGGAGCGGCCTCCAGCGCGAAGCAGGAGGTGGAGGGCTCCGCGAGTGCGCGCGCGTGTTCGCTCTTGCCTAAAAATATTCATGGACACTTTCTAAATTATTTCAGTGGCCCAAAAATAGTTCCAACATTATTTGAACATTTAAATTATTTATAGTATTTAAATGCCCAAAGTCAAATACAATAAGATTTAGTTCAAAAATCCAGAATGGCCTAGAAATATGTGCATCATTTTTGGCAGAGGTTTTCACCTTTATCAAAAATCATGAACTTTTCTAAAAGGCATTTGGATTCATTGAAAATATATTTATTGAGCCTAGTTGAATTCATTTGGTACTAGGGTTTCAACAAATCCCCATTTCAACTTTCAAAGAAATTTAGACATGATGCATGGATGCTTGTGCAACTATTTGCAATCAAATTCTAGGGCTGTGAGAACTCACCCCCATTAAACAAGAATCTCGTCCCGAGATTCAAGACATGAGGTAAGAAGACAAAAGGGGATACAAAGCTAACACGATCTTCATGATCCAACTTGCTATTCATAAGAACGTTGATTCGATCATCATGTTGATCTTGACATCTTTGCTTTCGAGATCTTTATCCAACACGACGACAAAAATAAACTCTAAAGGATCCGATCTTCTCGAAGATCGAGCAACTCACGATCAATTCATGGAATGAGACATAATAACATCTCTTGGGCCGAGACACATAACACACATCAGGGGTGATGGAAAAGTAGATGACGAAGGTTCAAGTTGGTAGGCAATGATTCCACGCTTGAGTAAGATGGTGCAAGGTTTCAAAGTAGCAAGGAGATAATTGCCATGATTCCATAACGTGACACCTTAGGGAAGGTGACTCGTAGAATTATTCCCTTAAGTGGCAAAAAGAATTACTTTTGATGCATAGATCATTTGAACTCTTCATACCAGCCTGAGGCAATTCACAATTGATCATTTAAAGGAATTCGAAAGAATGGCATACTTAGTTTGGAAAGTAAACTAGAGTTATAAGATAACTCGGCAAATGGAAGGCACATTCCAATTGATACCGAGGATATAACCTAGTGTCTGAGCATGCTCTCAAGAACTTGAGCATTTCAATATTCATCAGGGTCTTACCAACATCCGTGCCGAGGATCCTGGAACACATCGTACTACCATGATGAATAGTGATGGACGGTGCAGATGTAGAGGAAGGCAACACTTTCTCGGATTTCACCTTAGCGATGCCAAGGAACGAAATCTGAAGGATTGACCGAGAGACATTTAGCACTCTGCTTCTAATGTTCTCCTTGATGTACCATCTTAACCCAATACCATTTGGTATCTGGAACATCAAGTAAAGGTCTGACTTCGGGAGCTCAAAGAACCCATAAGGAGAAACTTATGGACTAAGTCATACCAACTCCTCATGGAAGAATGGCCAAATTGCTGACTCAAGATACTACAATAAGAGATCTCCCGGATAAGTGTGTTGGCCATGACATCCACCTAACGGTTCAAAAGACCAATATTCTAATTCTTGGGAATGTCCCAACCATCATATCTGCCTGAGATTCAGATCTGGTTGGTAGCAGGATATTTCAGATGGCATTTCTGAAAAGGAAAGGTTGCAACACAAACCGACGAGATGACATTGTGAGATTCTCAGGAAATGAACTACGATAGCAAGCTCCAAAACATGAGATAGTTCTGCTACATACATGTGAACACCTTGTCCAAACAAGCATGACCACATAGTAGTCTTACAATAAAACACTACCGAGTTCTGGTTGGGAACCATCATTGAAGATAACAAAGTCTTGTGCATGTCCGTCTGGGCCCTTCGGGAATATCATTTAAACTTCTTATCCTTGAACAAATCAATCAGTGGCTTCGTGTGCTAGGGATACATATAGAATGAAGGTTGCAAGTCTCCGAACCATAGAATACTTCGCACATGTGCATGACTGACTTGGGATGATTCCAGAGGAAGCAAAACTAACTTTCTCAAATTCACAGCAGCAACTTTCACCAAAAGCACGTGAATCAAAGGTAGTCACTTCTTTCATCCAAACATATGCTTCATGATCGAAACACGAAGAAATGCTTACACAAGTTTCCAACACTAGCTTGATGTCCGACAAAATCATGGAGAAGATAAGGATGTTGTCGATGGGCTCAAGAACAAACCATCCAGGATTCCATATAGATGGAATTCCACAATTAAGTGAACACGTTGATAGCATTGGTCAGACCAAAGGATGTAATGGTGTATGCCCGAGGGGTCAACCATAAGTAAGACAACATTACGAACATCGTTTGTTCTGATTTGATTTGAGGATAGACCACACTCAAATTGAAGTTTGGACAAGACAATAGATCCAATAACTGATCACGAGGACCAATCGATGAAGATATCATCCATCTTCAATACACACACACACAAATAGATATCCCTTAACATGAACTAAGTCAGACAAGTTTTTATCTTTCAACTCTCCAAGTTGTTGTTTAGCCTATCCAACTAGCTCAGGGGTATTCAACACAGACTCTTGGAGAAAGGGGTGGTTTACAAAAAAACCAACTTGATCACGAACTCAACATAGCGGTCAGGTGACAACCTGATAACACTTCCGAGAAGATATTCGGAAAATCACGAACCACTGATTTGTTACTAAGCTCGAGAGCAATCTTGCTTTTCAGGGCAAGACAATGTGCGCAAGAGAGTGATGGATTGACACAATCTTATCTCATTGATCGAGCGGTGCATGAGGGAAAATGGACTAGGTCACACAATCGATCTTAGGATGATGATTCAATAACCAACACGCTAAGAATGAAATTATTGTCCATTAACTACCAAGCAACGAGGTTGCTAGGAGTATTGATTTGACACATCACAGTTCACTTGTTGGCATTCCGGTTACAACAACACGAGACCGAGGAATGAATAATGATGGCGAGAAGTATCACTGCGTCAAGAATTCATAAGAGGTGGTGCAATCTTCATGACATTCTTGACATAAAGATGGTAACACTCCAAGGTAGAACAGACCAAAAGCTCGATTGGCATTTTGATCCACGGAATACAACTACTTTGACCCAATCCTCGCAGTGGACAAGGTACTAGAGTTTGTTTTTCCTAGTCATTCCAGAATAGAATGGCTTGATAGACCACAAGGATATGAGGTATCGATGAACAAATGCACACATACTCTAGACTATCGATTGATAGACAATGGTCGGAATACAAGTGAAGAGTAACAACTCAAGGAACATATATCTTTCTGAGTTGTGGATGCATAGATTAGTATGTCGAGCAAAGCTCAACATTTCTTCCGGATAACCCATGCAGAAGGTAGAACTGGCAGATTCACAATGTAGAATGGAGAACTCATTAAGAGCACTATGGTTGTAATCTTTTGGTTCAAAGAACTTCTGCCATAAGCAGTTCATCGTATTTGGAAGAGGAAAATACCACGGACCTCGAGGACTATCGCTAAGGTTACTAATATCCTAAAGGAACGAGCTAACACTATCAACATGAGGTAAGTAGAGTGAATCTTGGGTTCAAGAACCCAGGAATGGAATACCTACTAGCTAATAACATCACGAGATGCTTTCGACAATGGTGGCCAGGTTCATCACACCAGGAACACAAAACATGGCTAGATTACCAGGTGATCCTCTAAGATGCCTAGAGTCATAATAATAGTTCCAACATATATATCGAGGTAATGAAGTACCTCAACACACTGGTTAGTGTGGTTAATCCGGCCCAAAAGAAAATCAGGAACGGAAAGAATGGAGTTGCAAATGCATCAGATTATTTAGAAACCTGGGAAGACTCGGACAACATAATGGTTGTAAATGCTGAAAAAGGTTTGAGACATCCTGAAAATGATGGCATAACCACTTAACATCACAATATCAAGGTTCCGAGATCAACTATGAACACACGAAAGTAGTAGAAACTGAACTGAGACTTGAATCCATCAATCGGATAAGTCTATGTATTAATAACTCATCATCCTGATAGAAAGAAGAGAAGGCCTAGCTTCTTATCCCTGTAGAAAAGATGAGGGTGACTTAGATCAGAAGGGCATAATGTAAAGGAGTAAAAAGAGCCTTACGTTCCCTTCCACAATCAATTCCCTTATATAACTAAAGCATTTCTAGACTCAACTACGACCATTTTGGCTTGGTAATCCTACAGACAGTTAGGCTCTGATACCAAAGCTGTCAGGACCCCGATCCTAAGTCACACCGATCTAGCATGTAACACATCATATCACTTTGTGGCCTCACGCACGGTATTCCCACGGGTGCCACCTTACCTAGCCCGGGACCATTTGCCACAGAATCTTCTTCAAAAGCATTGCCTTTATTCTACATTTTGTTAAGAGTAAATATAGATGTGATAATATATGAAAAAATGCAGAATATATAAAATAAGATGAAGAGTGATACTACATAACCAAGTAGCTATAAATGTAAGTGCAGCGATGCAGGCAAAAGGTACAGTCAAGAGCAATGCACAGCTAAACTTCTTCAATACCATCCTTATGGTAAGAGTAAATATAGATCTGATGTGTGGAAAATGGAGGGCAAAGGAAAATAAGCTGCAGAGTGATGGTACATGAACAACTACTTGTCATTATAAGTACACTGATAAAGGACATCATGTACTTACAAGAACAATGCAGAGCTAAAAAAACATTGGCATTGGATATACTCTACACTAACGTAACCATTCATACAAATCAAATAATTTGGAGCGAACAATTGATAAGCAAGCTATCATGCATACTGCTGTCACATAATGAACCAGGTATGTATGCAAGTACAGTGATACCGGACAACAGGTACTAACAAGAGCAAAGCAGCGGGCAGCATATTTGCAATATCCTGTCGTTCTTGTCAAACCGGAATTCTTCTTCGAGCAGATTTCCTGCAAAAAAGATCCGTAAGGCACATGCGGAAAAGTAGATGTTCAAATTGTCATGTGATTTCATAGACAGTACCTCATCCTGGGAACGAGACCAGTGCATAATAAGGTTTTTCCATTCAATGTCTTCTAAATTTAGCACAAGAGACTTCACCGGAAATTCGTTTATAGACTTGCCATCAAAGTGTGATTTCCTCAGGTAACACCGATACTGCTGCAATGCTTCCTTGAAAAGCACAAGCAAGCTTTGCTCGTCATGACTATCTAGATTGACCGTCGCCTAGTTACAACAATGTAATGTAAATCATTGATGTGTTCAATCAGTAGAAAACAGGAAAATAATAACCATGAATAATAGCACTTACACGTAAGTTGGACAGGAAGATGTGAAAATGGTGTTTGTCTTCACAATAATCTTCCCATGATGGGAATATATGCACGTAGTCCCTAACAACATTGAAAGCATTGTCTTTTAAACTAGGAATAAATGGAATGGGGTTCCAATCTGTAGGAATTGGCCATCTCTGCAGTTGGGATAGGTCTTCGGCCAGTGGACTTGTTGTACTTTTTGCTAAAGTGGGATTTTTCTGTGGTATAGCTGGTGCTATGGCAAATGAAATCGGTATACCTTTTGCTGGAGTGCAGGTCCTGTGTGGTGGGCTAGTGGTGTGGCCAGTGAAGTATGGGTATAGTCTGCTGGAGTCGGTCCTACGTTTTGTGTCACTGGTTGTACAACCAATATAAGTGGGGTGCTGTCTGATTTCTCCGGCACCACCATGTTTTTCAAGGACTTTGCTGGTGCTCCTTTAGCTTCGGCAATCACCCTCCTCCTTTTTGATGTACGATGCACAAGAACAACATTTGAGTGGAAAAACATGGTATGATGGCAGATGGAATATGTATTGATAATGTATGGGCATGGCATCTCGACATATATGATGAGTAAACTAAGCAGATGGCGGTGCAACGAAGTATAAGAAATGCAAGACAACATATGCAAGATACCCGCAATCAATAAAACCTTGCCAAATTAGAACAGGCACCTTGATGGGTGAACAGGACATGCCATCTACCTTTGACTCCTCAAGGTTAGAATAGTCATTAGGATCATATTCTGAACAAGAATCAACAGGTGGGGAGCGTATGAGTTTCATTGCATCCAGAATGGCACTCAATGCCTTGGTGCCAATTTTGTAAGTCATTGCAGTGTTTAGCTTCAAGAGTGGACTGCTGCTAGTGCGACACAAAGCAGCTACACAGATCATAGTGTAGATATAACGGGAAAACGTTAAGCATCAGAGTAAAATCAGCAAAGTGGAACTTGCTGGAATATATGTGCTAGTATTGCCGGTAAGGCTAGAAAGGCTTCAGATACCATCTCTCTTCAAGTGAAGGTGCAGTACTGTTAATATCAGTGTAACTCTCAAAGGCGACACAGCTCCCCACATTTCCTTGCTATTCTTATAGGATTCGGGTGGACAGGCCGCTACAAATCCTATTTCTATGTTTACAAGATCCTACGAATCAAAGAGGCTCAAAGTTTCCATCACAACCGACCGTATAGACCTCTACACTACAAATGTCCCTGCTCATCTTCAGTACAAGGAACATACTGTACTACTATCATACTCCCTCCGTTCCAAAATACAAGTCTTGGTAGATATTTCCACTATGGATCACATACAGATGTATCCAGATACATTTTCGAGTGTAGATTCACTCATTTTGCTCCATATGTAGTCCATGGTGGAACATATACAAAGAACTGTATTTAGGAATGGAGAGAGAGTACATATTAAAGAAGAACCGAAGAGGAACATGGTAAAGAAGAGCAAGCAGATTTTGGATAATAAAATGTTGGTTGCGCAGTGCCCACACATGATGAACTAGAGCGCATTAATAATGCAACTCCCAACTGTCTCCCGACCATTTCAGGCGGTTGGATGAAGACCCTACGTCTCCTAACCCTTATTCTTCCTCGTGTCTGATTCTTCCCATACAGAACACCGCATGGGCCGCCGGACGGACCATCGTCCCCCACCGCCTGTGTTCCTCCGCCACCCCCACCCCCACCCCCGCCCCAACCCCCACCCGCGTCGAGTTTTCTTCGTTCGGCGAGGCCCCACAACCACCCGAGCCCCTTCGATCGCACTGGCGAACTCCGGCGAGCTCTGAAAAATCGACTGACCCAATTTTGAAATTTAGTCTACTTTGATTTAACTAGTGTGGAATATAAAAGGGGAAAACCATAAGCATTGGGAGTATAGTGTTGAGTGTTCCATGGTGGATCTGAAGGTGCAAACCGGATAAAGGCAACTTCGCAACCAAGACAAGAAATCAGAGTGAAGCAGTGGCGATCTATTTTCTTGCTGCGATAAATAAGTTGAGCAGATACGAAAGAGTATCGCCTCTGGTGCGGTGCAGTGTACGCATCTGCTGAGAATTTGATGGTGTTGCGGTAGCGATGGCTGTCGGCGGCGTGGAAGAAAATCTAGGAGGGTAGACGGTGGCGGCAGGGTGCGGTGGACGAGACAGTCGTAGGAGCGGCGCCGGTAAGGTGGACGGCGACGGGGATGAAGCGAGAGGACGGGATGCAAGGATCCCGGTCCGAAGCCGTGGATGAGAGAGGTCGATTTCTTGTAATGGACGGCGGTGTCGGGGTATCAGCTCCGGCATGGTGGAGGAGGACGGTGGTGGATGGGGTGGCGGACGGCGGCGGACGGAGGAGGGTGGGGTGGAGAGGGTGTTTTGGCACCCACGGAGTATGAATGGGGAAAAGGCAGGTAGAGAGGAAGGGGGGAACCATGTATTCAGGGCGCGCTTGTGTCAAATGCGAGGAAATTTACAAACAAGCCCCCGTTTCAAATTTCTACTACATCACAACAACATTAGTCGGTTGGGGATAGGACGGTAATCTCGCATACACCGAATATTTGCTGACGAGAGTTTGTTTTTGGTGCCCACCGTGTATGAATATGAATCGGGGAGGGAGTCGATTTCGGCCGAGGACACACTGTGTTTTGGCGCCCACCGTGTATGAATCTGGGTGAGTGGCGGTTACGTCACGTTTGGGTGAAATTACAAACCTACCCCTATCAAAACCTATAGAAATCCAGTAGATAGGCTTTGCGTGGCAGGGATAGGCAATAGTGATTTCCATCTCGCAGATTTTGGTTTCGGGCGGTTACTGCGACTTCCCCGCTTTGTTCAAATTTTGCAGAGTGCACGTTTACCGTGCCAACTCAATTCGAATCCCGTTTGTATTCTATTTTTTCAGGCGGGATCCATTTTCAATTGGAATTACATTCTATATACATCATTTTTATATATACTTTCAAAAGCACAACACCATTTATACATAAATATGGTTTACAAATGGCATGATCTCAGATTCATAAGGTTGTATCCATCAATTTAGATTTTCAAATATTTGAAACCACTTTATGTTGAAATCCAATGTATGCATTCCTCGCTAACTGTCTCCAATTAATGTGTGTTTCATGCGGGTTTTTTTACTTCTCAAACATGCATAATGTGTTTCACACACGCAGCATATAGTGTAATACCGTTTATACATTAATTGCATATAAACCATGCATTGTTTGTAATTGAAGAATCTATGGATCACCAATATTGATAAACTATATAACATTACACATGTGCGCAAATTCAAATGAATATGCATGTTTGATACACCAATTTGTGTTATGATATTATCGATGTCGTGATCTCCAGTTTAAATATTTGAATCCCCTTTAATCCAGATATTCATCTCATATAGCTATCACTCATGCTTATATAGGACTATCTCTCTGGACCTATACGCGTTTATCGTCTCTCAGGTATCTCTCGTGCTACCTGTATGTCGACAATGATCTTTTATCTTCGTAACACACTGATGGTACTCTCTCCCTCGACCTTCATCACTCTATCTCTCTCTAAGTATATCTCGCTCCCTGCTATGTGTCTCTAACTATGATTCTCCATGTGGAATCTCTTTCTCTCACACAAACACAAAACATTTTCTCCCTGGGTCTCATTTCTCTCTACTATTCCCATATGTGCCACTCGCACACCCCTCATACAGAGATGTCTTTCACTCCTTAGATATGAGAACCTACGACTCTTCCTCTTCAATATCTCTTTCTCACACACAAACACAAACTCTGTCTCCCAGGGTCTCATATTTCTCCATTGTTCTCTTGTATGTCGCTCACACACATCCTCTCTCCCTAGAGATATCTTGCGTTCCCTCGTATGTCTCTCTAGCTATCACTCTCGTTGTGAAATATCTTTCTCTCTCGCAGACACAAAACTCCATCTCTCTAGATCTCATTTCTCTCTGATATCTATTTGTATGTGACTCACATGCACCCTCTCTCTATCTCTCTCACACCCACACACATAACCCATCCTTCTGATCCACTCAACTCCTATCTCCAACACACACTAGCTAGCATCTTTATATTTCTATTTATCTGTTTCTCCATCAACCTTGTTTCTCGCCCTCACTCTTGATTCCTATCACGCACACTACATATGTTTCTCTCTTCATGCAGTCAAGTGCCCTCTCACACACATATATAACTTCACCCTTTGAACCACCCGACGGTCATCTCCAACACCCAAACTAGCGGATGTCCCTCTAGCTAGCATCTCCATCTCTGTATCTATCTGTAGTTTCTCCGTCAACATTTCTTTCTCGCACGGAGTCTTGCTTCCTATCACCCACACTATATATGTCTCTCCATACACATGCATTTATAGGTTGGTCTCTTTTGCACAATCATTGCGCCTCACTCCCTCTGCTCGCCATAGATGCATGCTCCAGCCCACACCACTATCTCTTAAAGACAAAAACACATGCTCAATTGTCGGGCCTTCTTCCCTGCATTCTCACATGCATGCATATTGTCATACCGATCCGTCTCTCCCATGTCGTTGATCTTATGACTTATGTCTTCTTTCTTTTATCTCGATCATGCGCGTGCACACACACACACATCCCATGTATACATGTATACCTCTCACACATGCACGTTCAAGGTCTCTATGTCTCCATACATAGTTAATTACCCTCAATCCTAACGCCACATCGAATCGTTCTCCTCTTTTGTGCACATAACTTCTGCCTGGATGGGTAAAACACACACTCACACTTAACAATCTCCTTCTAGCTACCCCCTGCCTCTCACTCTTCCCCTATACCGTCGAAACCAATAAGACCATCCCTTTGTTTAATTACCACCTACATGCACCATCGATATATAGTAGTCTTCCTCGGTGTCTCTCGAACAAACACGTTCTCTCGATGTCGACTCCTCTCACGCGCACACACCTTCTCTTCCCTCTCTACGGGCATTTCCTCTCTCGCACCCCATCGTTGGTGGCCTCTGCCATACACATCACCTCTCTATGATGAAGCCATGCACACTTAAATTACATCCGCCACAAAGGACCCCACGACACACACACACACACGCACACACGCACCCCCCCCACACACTAAGACTCCATCTCTCTCTCACACACACACACGCACAAACACACACACACACGCGCGCGCACGCACGCACACCCCTCCCCACACACACTAAGACTCCATCTCTCTCTGTCTCTCACTCACACACACAAACTAAGACTCCATCTCTCTCTCTCTCCTCTCTCTCTCACACCCCCCCACACACACTAAGACTCCATCTCACACACACATGCTCTAGGCAGAGCATTTGTTCCTACCACCCTCCATCCAACCTTACCCGTATGATAAACAATCACCTTTATTTACTTGCATAACATGGACAAATTCCACTTTACTTTAGTAGTCAGCAAACTTATCATCTGTACCCTTATAATAAAACGAGTTGGCAGTGATGGTGTGCCTGCCATCTTGTAATACAGACCGTATGATCTATATCTGAGGATAGAAAGCAAACTATGATAATTTTACAAAAGATACCCGCACCTCTCTCCACATCATTATCTCCCGCAACCTCATTGCTCAGCAATTAAAAAAAAGGAATAAGTCTCTGGAACAATCTAGCATACATGGTGGCCGCTGCCGCCTGCCGGCGCCGTCCATCCCCATGCCTCCGCCCATTCCGACCACCAGTCACCACCACACTCCATTCCTCCTCGCCTTATCTCTCATCTTTCATTTTTTTGATGACATTCTCGAGATACCAGTTTTCCGATAAATTTCTCGAGATATCATTAGTTTTTACACATGGGATTACTCCTGCATGGGTGAATCACAATAGGTGTTTTGTAAAAAAATGCATATTGATGTTCCGTGCAATGCACGAGAATCTTGCTTGTAATTATATAGCGCAAATCATGAGCAGGAAGCGACATTTTTTTGACACAACCACGTTAACATGGCCACGTAAATCACTAGCTAAAGTAAATACCATTATACTTATATCCCGATGCAAAAGGTTGAGTACATGTCCGAAGAGTAGAGTCGCACACACGCACTCTGTCTCTCAGAATCTCTCTCTCACACACACCAGTTATGTGACGCCCACTTAAGCAGACACGTATGTTACAATTTGTGCACCCGCGGGTACACGTGATGCTGCGCATTTATTTAAGCAGGAAGGCGAACCCAAACAGTAGCTGCATTCATTCCCCTCCTGCCGCCTCTTCTCTGGTCGCCATCGCCCGGTAGCCATGGGCCGGCCGAAGGTAACAACATATGCCATACTCCCGCCGGAGCGGCGCTTTAATATGGAAATTTTAGTGGTCATGCATGCATCTTTTTGTGCTAGCACTCCTATATAAGAGTTGACTGGTCACTTCCCACGGACGTGCGCGGGTGGCGGAAGAGGAAGGAGAAGGGAAGCGGGCTGTGTAGTAATGTTTTTTGCCACAATTTCTTAGGGAACTGAGTGCAATAATTGAGTAGCTTTGCAAACTACCAGTACTACACCTGAAACGGTTCAAAACCTATACTCCCTTGCCAGCGCGCACTTCCCACGTGAAACGGTCAGCGTCGCCCTGGAGCGTCAGTGCCGCATTAATGCCCGGCTAGAGCGGAGGTGACCTCTCACCGGCGCCGACTTCAAAGTGGCGCGACGGCTGAGGGAGTGCCTCTTCCCGGTGCATGCGACTGCTCTGCATCGAGACTGGCCATAGGCCCTGTTTGGATCCATGGGTTAGAGTTAGTTTGAGCTAGTTGGGGCTCAAATAGCCCTAAAGTATCCAAGCATGAGGGTTTAAATAGGAGCAAGTTGCACCGAACCCACCAAAAAAACTATCCCACCCAAGAGGTGCTAACTGGAGATAGTTCTCATTGGGACCACTGAAAAATCACTTTTCTCTCTCCATGAAGTGCATTTATTGTCAATCTAACCCTGTCACCCAAACACCTCTTTGGCTACAGTTAGTTCAGGGTTAGTCATGAGTTAGTCTAACCTCTAGATAAGTTAGAGTACCAAACATGAGCAGTATAGGACATGCAAGTTGCTCAAAGCATACAAGCAAATTCATACGTGAAAGGATTTTTTTCTTTTTGAAAACGGAACGTGAAAGGAATTTTTTTAGAATGCTCTTGGCATGTCGCTAACATGTGATAGTTAACCGACCTCAATAGACGGCAGAAACGCCAGCCCGCCGCACTTTGATAGAGACGAGGAGGGAGAAGCGATACAGGCTGCTGGATTACTAGAGATAGGTGTCGCACGGAAGCCAAGAAATATGGTGATAGCGTGGGTTAGCCATGTACTAGTATGATGTAACTACACTGGGCTGCCGTGTTTCGTACTCTTCTAGTCCACTATGGAGATGATTGGTTAATTTTATATCACTGAATAATATTAAATATTATGAGTGCAGACGCTCCACCACGAGGTTCCTTGCTCCTTCTCGGTCGTTCGGAATCTATGTTCTTCCACTCTATTTTTTACGTGAGCTTTGTTCATCCTTTTGCCAACATGCGAGACATCTAGGATCAAGGTGCATGTGTTATGCAAGGATCGTTCCATCTATATTAAGAACACGTGGGACTAGAACTACGAGACAAACATGTACCCAGGAGTGGACGTATGAACCTGAGTAATGTAGCGCAGTAAGTGAAGTAGAAAGGCACAGATGGTATGAACATGCATGGCATATAGGGTGTGTTTGGTTGTGTTCTTGTCTCAACATAGTTGTTCCCTTTTCATGCATGCTCAACTCAACACCCCTCTTCATGCATGCTTCTAGTGTATTTGTGCTAAACTAGTGTGGACTCATCCACCCTCCATACACTCTGCCAAACACCCAAAATTAGGTCGAGAAGGGAACTCTTGGGTGGCATTTGTCTCTTACTACGTACTACCACTAAATGTTGTACGTGCAATGCACGGTGATGTTATGGAGTACGTGCCTAAGTACTCTACTACTACTATATTAGTTGGAGGCACATATTAACTTGTATATTTGTTTACGTGTATGCCCCGAGACCTTACAACTAGACGTGTGTTTCTCTCCAGTTCGCACTTTGTATCATTCATACAACTAAGTACTACTACGTGTGGTCTCCGACACAGAAGTGGAAGAAGTGGAGACGCTCTACCACGCTGTTTTTTTACGCTGGGCTCTACCACGTTGTTTATGTCCCACTCCTTTCGCTGACGTGTGGGACATCCAGCACGTGCCGTGTTTGGCACCCTTCACCGTAAGAGTTGAAACACTAGCATTCATCAGAAATAAAAAATAATTATAAATCGGCAGTGATACTATTTTTTGCGAACCAATCAGCAGTGATACTATACCACACGGTTTCCTTGCTCCTCGATATCGGAAAGAATACTTCCGTTCGCCAACATGTGGGACGTCGACGATCCTGGTTCACTTGCCATGCACGCAGAACTCCAAGGGAGAGTCACCCAGGTCGTCGCGCCGCAGTAACAATGACTAATGAGCCGTCAAATCACAGGCCCACTTCCCACTTTGAAGTTGCTCGGACGAAGGAACCATCATGACTTTGTTGAATTCCGCTTCTTGAAGAAAACTACTATACCAGCAGTACTGCTAGCTATAGTAGTTACTCCAACAGAGGCCTCCTTTCGTTCATAGGATAGGAATATGAAAATCATAGGAAGTGAGATGACATGCATCTCAATTCCTATAGAGAAAGAGATGCCATTTGATGCTTAGGATAGGAATTTTTCCATTTAGTCTAGGCTAATGTACTGGTAATTTGCTCTAAAAACTACAGTAGTAAGTAGTAGTATTGGTACCACGCTGTTCATGAGATTTGAGATTTGAGCCCTATAAACCGGAAGGGAGGGAGTACTGCACACGGTGTAGTCTAGTCACTTGTTGAAATCTCTAAAAAGGAAAATACTCCTTTCTGGTCTACAGGGCTATACTACTCCCTATGTCTAGGGGTGTAAGTCATCTTACGAAAACCAAATAGTCCCAAAACACTTAGGCGCGGTGCATTAACATCTACCTTGTTTCTTGACATATCAACCAATAAGAGATGAGAGGTGTGCATGCTTTTAATGAATTGCAATGGCTAGTTCATTGCATGCAATGCTATTAATTAGCAAATAAACACTGGTGAGCCCAAGAGGAAACAGTGCTAAGCATGTGGACCTATGCAGAATGAGTATCAACCAATGGATAATGGAGTTTAATTGTTAAACAATAGCAATTTTGTCTCATGCAAGAGCCTGGCTAGTACTCCAAGGAACCGCACCACGCGAGCGTTCGCAACTGCCACGTTCAGGTTGTGCTTGGCTCTTCGCCTCTTCGAGAAGACGAACAATGATGTTACTCCTACTTCTACAGTATCGAATCCACTGCTGCATGTCCGTCCACCTCGTGCGGGAGGGATAGCGTGTAGCGAAAGCTTATACTTACTGCTTCTGCCTTTACGTCTATGACAGGTGGGCCCAACAGGTGGTGCAGTTAAATGCAGGTGCAGTTAAGGCACCGGTGCTCAGTCTGCGAGGGAGAGGGCGTTGTAGCAATCAAATTTCTTGGTCTTGTACGAGTTGATGCGACACATCAAATGTAACGCCCTCGATGCGGCTATATCTTCCCCGTGTCGAAGCACGACTTAGAGGCATAACCACATTGAAAGCAATGTCGCAAGTGAGGTAATCTTCACACAACCCATGTAATACAATAGGGGAAAAAGATACATAGTTGGCTTACAATCGCCACTTCACACAATTACATGAATAAAGCATTACATCATCCAAATAAAATCAAGGTCTGACTACGGAACCAAAATAAAAGAAGACTATCCCAAATGCTTCACAGATCCCCGATCGACCCCAACTGGGCTCCACTACTGATCAACTGGAAAATGGAACAACATAAAGAACACGATCTTCAACGAGCTCCTCCTTTGAGCTTGGTTGCGTCATCTGCACGGTTCAACGGCACCTGCAAGCTGGTTTTGGAAGTATCTGTGAGTCACGGGGACCCAGCAATCTCACACCCTCGCGATCAAGACTATTTAAGCTTATGGGTAAGGTAAAAGGTATGAGGTGGAGCTGCAGCAAGCGACTAGCATATATGGTGGCTAACATATGCAAATGAGAGCGAGAAGAGAAGGCAAAGCACGGTCGAGAAATCTATGATCAAGAAGTGATCCTAAAACAACCTACGTCAAGCATAACTCGAACACCGTGTTCACTTCCCGAAGTCCGCCGAAAAGAGACCATCACGGTTACACACGCGGTTGGTGTATTTTAATTAAGATCAAGTTCAGGTTTTCTACAACCGGACATTAACAAATTCCCATCTGCCCCTAACCGCAGGCATGACTTTCAAAAGTTCAAATCCCTGCAGGGGTGTCCCAACTTAGCCCATCACAAGCTCTCACGGTCAATGAAGGATATTCCTTCTAGCGGGAAGACCCGATCAGGCTCGGAATCCCGGTTACAAGACATCCTCGACAATGGCAAAACAAGTCCAGCAAGACCGCCCGATGCGCCGACATCCTGATGGGAGCTACACATATCTCATTCTCAGGGCAACACCGGATGAACACTACGTACAGCTAAAACCAGCCCTCAAGTTTCCCCGAGGTGGCGCCGCAAGTGGCTCTGTTTCGGACCAACACTTAGACAAGCACTGGCCCGGGGGGGTTAAAATAAAGATGACCCTTGGGATGCGCGACTCCCAAGGGAAAAGGCTAGGTGGCGAATGTTAAAAGCTAGGTTGGGCCTTGCTGGAGGAGTTTTATTCAAGGCGAACTGTCAAGGGGTTCCCATTATAACCCAACCGCGTAAGGAACGCAAAAACCGGGAACATAACACCGATATGACGGAAACTAGGGCGGCAAGAGTGGAACAAAACACCAGGCATAAGGCCAAGCCTTCCACCCTTTACCAAGTATATAGAAGCATTAATTAAATAAGAGATATTGTGATATCCCAACAAGTAAACAATGTTCCAGCAAGGAACGATCTCCATGTTCCAACAAGGAACAAACTTCAATCTTCACCTGCAACTAACAACGCTATAAGAGGGGCTGAGCAAAGCGGTAACATAGCCAAACAACGGTTTGCTAGGACAAGGTGGGTTAGAGGCTTGGCTCAACAATATGGGAGGCATGATAAGCAAGTGCTAGGTATCGCATCATAGGCATAGCAAAAGAGCGAGCAACTAGCAAGCAAAGTTAGAAGTGATTTCGAGGGTATGGTCATCTTGCCTGAGATCCCGCAAGGAAGAAGAACGAGTACATGAAGAAGACAAACGGACGTAGTCAAACGGGTCCTCACAAACGCGACGTTACCGAATTACCGAGAAGAAGTACACCGGAAAGGAAAACAAACAACATAGTAAACAACCATCACATAATCATGGCATGATGCACAATCAAGTATGATGCATGTCCGGTTTAAATATGCATGGCATGGCAAAGTGCACAAACAATCCTACAAATTAAGTGGAGCTCATTATGCAACAGAGTTGCATATTGAAGAAAACACCACATGACTTATTTAGTTCTCTCTCGTTTATGTACCCAACAAGATTAAATGTTGTTATCATGGCAAGAGGGTGAAGCAAAGTAAAACTACCTATCTAGTCAAGTTTAAATGAGGCCGGAAGTAACGAACAACAATTCCGGAAAAACCTCATGAGCATATCATAGATTTGGTACTGTTCTGCCCAAAACATTATTTTTGAGTTGTTAAACATGCAAGATGATGCCACCATGTTAAACTAGGAAAAATTCTACCCCATTTACATATAAAGTTTATTAGGTTTGGAGCTAGGGTTATTTAGTTATGAATTAAATCATTTTAGCATGGCATAGGAGAAAATTTAAACAAACAACATTTTAGACATTTTAAACATAGATGAAATTTGCATATTATTAAACTGGACAAAATTCTAAGCAACTTTCATATTAATTTTGTTTTAATCCGATGCACGGTAATTAAGTTATTATATGCATGATCTACAAGGGGTTTTCTGTAAAATAGCAGTTTACTGGAAATTAGCTAAATTCGTAGACCAGAGAAAAAAAATGAAAGGGCCGAAAATAACAGGCCCAGAAGTGCACAGGGGAGGTGCTGGAGCTGGCCTCACCCATGGGCTTCGGCCCCGGACGATGGAGCAGTGGGCCGGCTGGATCGCCGGGTGGCGCTCGGCCTTGTGCAAGAAGTGGCCCAGGCGCGGATCTAGGCAGGCGAGGCCGGTCCCTGCGCGTGCGGTCGAGGGGCGAGTCAACGCATGCAGGGGATCGGGCGACTGGGCCTTGGCGCGTTCAAGGGTTGGAGCGTTGACGAGCCATGTACTCATCGTCTCCCCGACGAGCGAGGCAGCTAGGAGCGCCGGGCGGCAGACTTGGCGCGTGACTCCGGGATGGCTCGACGGCGGATCCATGCATGGGGGAGGAAGGCAGTAGAGGAAGGGAGGTGAGGTGGATGAGTCGCTCCGGCCGGATCCAATCCATGGCGGCAGCGCAGGCGAAGGTCCTAGTGGTGGCATCCATGGCGTGGCTTGGCAACCTGTGACGGGAGCAGCACAGAGGGAGGTCCGGCGGGCGGCGAAACGAGTGAAACAAGTCGACCATCGCTGGATCCGGGCAACGGCGGCCGCAGACTAAGCTCAATGGCGGCGCTGCTCCAAATCCACGGCAGCGGCGGGGAGCTCCTGCGAGAGGAACGGGAGGGAGAGAGAGGTTAGAGGAGAAGAAACCTCGGGAAGGAGGAGGAAGGACAGGGAGGATGCCGATCCTGGTGGCTGGGTTCGCCGGCTGTGACGACTCCATGGAGGGAGGCGAGGGGATCGATGCGGCTGCGCAGGGAGGCCGCCGGTTGGCTCGGTGATGAAATTGAGGGGTGGAGCTGGTTGGTGGGATTGGATCGGGGAAATGAGGGGATCTCGAGGAAGAAAGGTAGGTGGCGGCGTGATGGGACAAAGTCCCTAGATTTTAGGGTTTGTCCAAAATGACTAAGGGTGGACTATATATACCTCGCAGATTAGGTTAGGGGCTACCTCGGTCCCTCTGATCGGAAACGGACGGTCGCGAATAAATAGCTAGGGAGTCCAATTAACAAAACTGAGATATTTTGTAGATGTTTGGGGATGATCCGGACACAATGGTGGCGAAAGTCCGGTTCGGGTTCGGGACAACTTTCGGAGCGCACACGAGGGGGTCGATGCACTATGCAAGGAGGGGTTAGGCGAACGAGGTCAAGTGTGTTGTAGGTGGGTTGCTGAGAGGCCTCGGGCTGAAGGGAGAGAAAAGAGAGAGAGACCTGGCGGCTGTTTCGAGACCGAAACGTCCGACGATTTGACCGACTATATTGTCGCTATAGTTTAACGGTTGGGCTATCAAACGAACTCTGAATGCGATGAAACTTGACAGGCGGTGTATCTACACTATAACAAGACCGCACGCCAAATTTCAACCCATTCCGAGAACATTTTCTGGCCACTTATAAAATAATATTTCGGACATGCCGCGGGCGCGTGCAAGTGTGGTTGGGCTCAGAACGGACAACGGATGGCACTGGGGGAAACCGGACGGATGCAGGTTTTGAAAAACATGGTGATGCAATGCACATGATGACATGATGAAATGCAACACGCAAGAAAATGACAAGGCAACAATAGCGAATAACTGGAGGACACCTGGCGCAATGGTCTCGGGGCGTCACAACATCCACCACTACGAGCGGATCTTGTCCCGAGATCTAGAATGGCAGCGGAGGGACAACGGAAGAGAAAGAGGAGAGGTAAAAACTAAGTTGCTTCTTTGAAAAACGAGTGGTACCAAAGAACCTTGAAAAGGTTGCGGAAAATGAAAGAAAGAAAGCAACGGAGAAGAACAAAGTTGAAAGCACTCCGTTAAGAAAGAGGAATAAGAAAGAACCGATTCGGGTAGCACTTCGGTTGAAAAGAGATGAAGACTTGATAAAATGAGGGAACTTGAGCAAAAGGGACACAACACTCCGGTTAAATGGATAAGCCAAGAAAAGAACACGATCCTGACAAAACAAGAAGATGGGTTGAAGAGAGCAACATCACGAAGCCTCCGGAACAAAATTAAGAATGGAATGGAATGAACGAAGGGAAACAAGATCTTGAAGGAGCACTCTTACAACAAATGCTAGAACGGAGTTGTTGGAAAACCAATGACGAAAAGAATAAGCTTGATATGGTCTTATGGAATACATCTCAAATTATGACGTGACAACCTGCCACTCACGGAAAAAAGAAATGGATTGGTAAGAACAAAGAGACGAGAAACTTATTTCACCAGGAGGATAAACGAAGAACTTGTGTCATTTATAAGCACCATAATAGCGACAATCCTTAAAGGAAAGCTTTAGGTGAAACATGGCACAAGATAACTCCAGTGAAGAGATTGATGGATTTAAAATACCCCATTCTTAACAACCTGTGAATCATGAAACATGAATTCAAATTATCAAGAATGACATAATACCACCTCAAATGATATGGTAGAAGTAATTGCACTCCGGATTGCAAGAAGAAGAAAGCTTGAACTCCTCTAAAAATAAACTTGATGAATGTTTCGAGAACGGATTAAGTCCTTGATGAACTATCATGTAGAACTCCACGAAGAACTCCGTTAAACAAAAGAATGATCAAACGGAAGGAAAGAGAAGTTGAAAACACAAAGTGAAACCTTGTAATGATTAGATGGATCTCCGTGATAATTAGAGCTTGGTACTCCGAGAAAGAAAAGATGAACAAAAGAAAATCAAGAATTTGATGAGCCTCCGGAATAAAGAATTAAATTCACTGGATGAAACAAGAATAAGAATTACATTATGCTTTTCCTTCACCAATTCAAATTGATGACAACCAATGGAATTGGCATACTACTTATTCTCATAGAAAGGATTAATATAGATAATGCGCAAACTTGAAGAGGCCTTCGATGATCCACCGGTAGGATTTGAAAGAACGGAAGTATGATAACGTAAGAAGAGGAATCTTGAACAAACCACCGTAAGAATTGAAAATGAACGAAGAAAAGATAAAGAAACACCGGAAAGAATTAGCAAATGAACGAAGAAGCTTGAGAGTATTTAGATACATCAGAACGAAGAGATCAAGAACTGATTAGAGGATATTTGATTGATGCACCAGTAAGATAGGAGAATGATAACTGACAGCTGAGAATGAATAAACCTGAATTGATGGACTCCGGATAACAAACTGAGAAGACTCTTGAATTACTCCGGATAGGTGAAAAGAATTCTCACGATCAAAACAATTACGAGAGGATGGCAACAAGCTAGAATCATGAATCTTGAAGAGAATGGAGCAAGATTAAAGAGAAACTCTTGTTCGGTCTTCAAAATCTGAGAATGACGACGAGAAACACCACCATGAATTATTTAGACACTCCGAAATGAAGAATGGAAAGGTTGAGCCAACGATGAAAAGAATTTTGAAAGATCTTGGAGAAAGACATTTGACTGATGGTAAATCATTCTTACGTCAAACTTCGAAAGAATTTGAGAATACCTTCGAGAAAATAAGAAGAGTCAGGTAAGATCCTGGGAAAAGACCTGTGGGTTAGGGCCCACTCAAAAGAAACACCATTGAAATGATTTAAAAGAGAGGTTGCACCGGTTGAATTAAATGGCTTGAATGAGGTGACATCCTCGAAAGATCTTGAACGAAAGCAGAGTGGAAACAGGTATCTTCTGAGATATATTCGGCACTCCGAAACAAATGAATAGCGAGGAATAGATGATTAAGAGGTGCACCGGTATGAGAAGGTACTGAAATGAGGAAAAGATATGGTCAACAAAGCTTGTATTGGATCTGCCGGAGAAGAGAATGAGTGAAGAGTGACGAACTTGAAGCTCCGTTAGAATCTTCCTAAGAATCACCGGATAAGAACATTGACGAAAAAGAATGGAGAGACTTCACCTCCATAAGATGGATGCTTGATTAAGACATCTGAGTCCTTGAGGAAAAAGGGCGGGCGGGCGGGAAAAACAAAGACAATTTGGAGACGGATGAAAAGAACACCGTTGAGAAGAACTGATAATTGATCTTGCGGATGTTGAAAAAGAACGGATTCGCTTGAGGAGAAAACACACTGGTTTAAAAAGATTGACATGAGAATCTCGATGATCAAGAAGGATTAGTATTCACATCGGAGTATGAGAACACCATTTGGGGAAGGTATGGAATCAACACTTGACTTCAAAGCAACTCGAATACCACAACTCAAAACAAAACAAAGGATTGGCTTGCAGAATAAGCCGGAACAAACATATGACTGAGATTTCGTCCAAAGTTTTCGTGGTGGGGCCTACACGGGCTCAATCGTACAGCACCATCATGTACAAGGCAGTGCACATGACATACGAAGCGTCCCCGAGTCGGCATAGCCAAGGACTCCTTTAAGACACAACGAGACCATTGTAAAACCAACCGTGGATAGGCGGACCACTAGACGTCGAACCCCAATTACATATCATACATCTGTCGGAAAGATATCTTAATAGCTACTTGAATTCCCACTTGTAAACTCCCGAAACTTTCCAGTTATGCAATCAGCTGTTGGGGATACAGGGGAAGCATAAATATCACACCCAAAACTAGCAAATCCTACATCCAGCTGTATCCATCCTTCAACACATAACCAAGAAACCTTCGGAAATCGTCTACCTCAACCTTCGAAAAGCATCCGTTATACGAGTTATGGCAATACACCCGAACTCCCACCCCAGTATTGGGTGGCGTCGAGGTTATCTCACTAACAACTGCATAAAAGAGATTTTCGATGTCGGCGAAACTAACCTCAGGTATTCCAGAACTGCAACAATAAAATTGTGACGACAACACCTCAGAGCTCAACTCCCCGGGACACTGCCACAACCCCTAAATGTCAGGAGGCACCAAGAACAATGTTCTCGTCACAAAACCATCGGAACAATTCCAAGATACCCGCGTGATCCTAATTTTTTTTTGTGAAATTTGAGAAGAGAAGAGTCAAAACTCTACGTCAGTATGCCTCACCAGAGCGATGAAGGGACCGGTGAGTAAAAAGAATTCCTAAACTCTCCGATATATAATTCCTAAATGACTCAAAACATTTTTTCTAGACTCAACAATGGCAGCTAATTCGATCAAGCAGTGGGGGCTCCTAAGGTCGGGGAAGGCTCTGATTACCAACTTGTAACGCCCTCGATGCGGCTATATCTCCCACGTGTCGAAGCACGACTTAGAGGCATAACCGCATTGAAAGCAATGTCGCAAGTGAGGTGATCTTCACACAACCCATGTAATACAATAGGGGAAAAAGATACATAGTTGGCTTACAATCGCCACTTCACACAATTACATGAATAAAGCATTACATCATCCAAATACAATCAAGGTCTGACTACGGAACCAAAATAAAAGAAGACTATCCCAAATGCTACACAGATCCCCGATCGACCCCAACTGGGCTCCACTACTGATCAACTGGAAAGGGAACAACATAAAGAACACGATCTTCAACGAGCTCCTCTTTTGAGCTTGGTTGCGTCATCTGCACGGTTCAACGGCACCTGCAAGCTGGTTTTGGAAGTATTTGTGAGTCACAGGGACCCAACAATCTCACACCCTCGCGATCAAGACTATTTAAGCTTATGGGTAAGGTAAAAGGTACGAGGTGGAGCTGCAGCAAGCGACTAGCATATATGGTGGCTAACATACGCAAATGAGAGCGAGAAGAGAAGGCAAAGCACGGTCGAGAAATCTATGATCAAGAAGTGATCCTAAAACAACCTACGTCAAGCATAACTCCAACACCGTGTTCACTTCCCAAACTCCGCCGAAAAGAGACCATCACAGTTACACACGCGGTTGGTGTATTTTAATTAAGATCAAGTTCAGGTTTTCTAAAACCGGACATTAACAAATTCCCATCTACCCCTAACCGCAGGCACGGCTTTCGAAAGTTCAAATCCCTGCAGGGGTGTCCCAACTTAGCCCATCACAAGCTCTCACGGTCAACGAAGGATATTCCTTCTAGCGGGAAGACCCGATCAGGCTCGGAATCCCGGTTACAAGACATCCTCGACAATGGTAAAACAAGTCCAGCAAGACCGCCCGATGCACCGACATCCTGATGGGAGCTGCACATATCTCATTCTCAGGGCAACACCGGATGAACACTACGTACAGCTAAAACCAGCCCTCAAGTTTCCCCGAGGTGGCGCCGCAAGTGGCTCTATTTCGGACCAACACTTAGACAAGCACTGGCCCGGGGGGTTAAAATAAAGATGACCCTCGGGATGCGCGACTCCCAAGGGAAAAGGCTAGGTGGCGAATGGTAAAACCAGGGTTGGGCCTTGCTGGAGGAGTTTTATTCAAGGCGAACTGTCAAGGGGTTCCCATTATAACCCAATCGCTTAAAGAACGCAAAAACCGGGAACATAACACCGATATGACGGAAACTAGGGCGGCACGAGTGGAACAAAACACCAGGCATAAGGCCAAGCCTTCCACCCTTTACCAAGTATATAGATGCATTAATTAAATAAGAGATATTGTGATATCCCAACAAGTAAAAAATGTTCCAACAAGGAACGATCTCCATGTTCCAACAAGGAACAAACTTGAATCTTCACCTGCAACTAACAACGCTATAAGAGGGGCTGAGCAAAGCGGTAACATAGCCAAACAACGGTTTGCTAGGACAAGGTGGGTTAGAGGCTTGGCTCAACAATATGGGAGGCATGATAAGCAAGTGCTAGGTATCGCAGCATAGGCATAGCAAAAGAGCGAGCAACTAGCAAGCAAAGATAGAAGTGATTTCAAGGGTATGGTCATCTTGCCTGAGATCCCGCAAGGAAGAAGAACGAGTACATGAAGAATACAAACGGACGTAGTCAAACGGGTCCTCACAAACGCGACGTTACCGAATTACCGAGAAGAAGTACACCGGAAAGGAAAACAAACAACATAGTAAACAACCATCACATAATCATGGCATGATGCACAATCAAGTATGATGCATGTCCGGTTTAAATATGCATGGCATGGCAAAGTGCACAAACAATCCTACAAATTAAGTGGAGCTCATTATGCAACAGAGTTGCATATTGAAGAAAACACCACATGACTTATTTAGTTCTCTCTCGTTTATGTACCCAACAAGATTAAATATTGTTAGCATGGTAAGAGGGTGAAGCAAAGTAAAACTACCTATCTAGTCAAGTTTAAATGAGGCCGGAAGTAACGACCAACAATTCCGGAAAAACCTCATGAGCATATCATAGATTTGGTACTGTTCTGCCCTAAACATTATTTTTGAGTTGTTAAACATGCAAGATGATGCCACCATGTTAAACTAGGCAAAATTCTACCCCATTTACATATAAAGTTTATTAGGTTTGGAGCTACGGTTATTTAGTTATGAATTAAATCATTTTAGCATGGCATAGGAGCAAATTTAAACAAACAACATTTTAGACATTTTAAACATAGATGAAATTTGCATATTATTAAACTAGACAAAATTCTAAGCAACTTTCATATTAAGTTTGTTTTAATCCGATGCACGGTTATTAAGATATTATATGCATGATCTACAAGGGGTTTTCTGTAAAATAGCAGTTTACTGGAAATTATCTAAATTCGTAGACCAGAGAAAAAATGAACGGGCCGAAACTAGCAGGCCCAGAAGTGCACAAGGGAGGTGCTGGAGCTGGCCTCACCCATGGGCTTCGGCCCCGGACGATGGAGCAGTGGGCCGGCTGGATCACTGGGTGGCGCTGGGCCTTGTGCAAGAAGTGGCCCAGGCGTGGATCTGGGCAGGCGAGGCCGGTCCCTGCGCGTGCGGTCGAGGGGCGAGTCAATGCAGGCAGGGGATCGGGCGACTGGGCCTTGGCGCAGTCAAGGGTTGGAGCGTTGACGAGCCATGTACTCGTCGTCTCCCCGACGAGCGAGGCAGCAAGGAGCGTCGGGCGGCAGACTTGGCGCGTGACTCCGGGATGGCTTGGCGGCGGATCCTGGCATGGGGGAGGAAGGCAGCAGAGGACGGGAGGTGAGGTGGATGAGTCGCTCCGGCCGGATCCAATCCCTGGCGGCAGCGCAGGCGAAGGTCCTGGTGGTGGCATCCATGGCGTGGCTTGGCGACCTGGGATGGGAGCAGCACAGAGGGAGGTCCGGCGGGCGGCGAAACGAGTGAAACAAGTCGACCATCGCTGGATCCGGGCAACGGTGGCCGCGGACTAAGCTCAATGGCGGCGCTGCTCCAAATCCATGGCAGCGGCGGCGAGCTCCTGCGAGAGGAACGGGAGGGAGAGAGAGGTTAGAAGAGAAGAAACCTCGGGAAGGAGGAGGAAGGACAGGGAAGAGGCCAATCCTGGTGGCTGGGTTCGCCGGCTGTGACGACTCCATGGAGGGAGGAGAGGGGATCGGTGTGGCTGCATAGGGAGGCCGCCGGTTGGCTCGGTGATGAAATTGAGGGGTGGAGCTGGTTGGTGGGATTGGATCGGGGAAATGAGGGGATCCCGAGGAAGAAAGGTAGGTGGCGGCGCGATGGGACAAAGTCCCTAGATTTTAGGGTTTGTCCAAAATGACTAAGGGTGGGCTATATATACCTCACAGATTAGGTTAGGGGCTACCTCGCTTCCTCTGATCGGAAACGGACGGTCGCGAATAAATAGCTAGGGAGTCCTTTTAACAAAACGGAGATATTTTGTAGATGTTTGGGGATGATCCGGAGACAATGGTGGCGACAGTCCGGGTTGGGTTCGGGACAACTTTTGGACGCGCGCGCGAGGGGGTCGATGCACTGTGCAAGGAGGGGTTAGGCGAATGAGGTCAAGTGCGTTGTAGGTCGGTTGCTGAGAGGCCTCGGGCTGAAGGGAGAGAAAAGAGAGAGAGACCCGGCGACTGTTTCGAGACCGAAACGTCCGACGATTTGACCGACTATATTATCGCTATAGTTTAACGGTTGGGCTATCAAACGAACTCTGAATGCGATGAAACTTGACAGGCGGTCTATCTACACTATAATAAGACCGCACGCCAAATTTCAACCCATTCCGAGAACATTTTCTGGCCACTTATAAAATAATATTTCGGACATGCCGCGGGCGCGTGCAAGTGTGGTTGGGCTTAGAACGGACAACGGATGGCACTGGGGGAAACCGGACAGATGCAAGTTTTGAAAAACATGATGATGCAATGCACATGATGACATGATGAAATGCAACACGCAAGCAAATGACAAGGCAACAACAACGAATAACTAGAGGACACCTGGCGCAATGGTCTCAGGGCGTCACATCAAAGCACTGCACTCGTTATAAGGCTTTTTACACATTTCAAATGGGCTACTTAGCATGTAGGAGTAGACATATTCTGATTCATATGTAGTCACTTGTTGCAATCTCTAAAAA
This sequence comes from Triticum aestivum, assembly GCF_018294505.1. NCBI lineage: Eukaryota > Viridiplantae > Streptophyta > Magnoliopsida > Poales > Poaceae > Triticum > Triticum aestivum. Next base: position 394,647,163 of record NC_057809.1, read on the forward strand.
GACTTATATTTGGAAATGGAGGGAGTACAACGCATGCATGCATGCCGTGACTTTCCTTTTGATACTTGCATGTGTTGATTTGATGCACCTTGCAAAATTTTGACTACAAATTTAACTAACCAAATTTTCATGCATGTCACAAAAAATTACGGGGCTGTTTGGATTGTGACTATGTTTGTCTTATGTTGCCACATTATTTTTCCCACACTTTCCACACTTGCCCAACCTGAGTTGCTCAAATTGTTAGACACACTTTGGCTTGCCTAAGGGAATCTTGCCACAATTTTTGTGTCTATGACATGTGGGGTTCACTGCTAATAAAAAAATTCTTGTCTTAGGTGTGGCTAATAAAAAAGACTTATATTTAGGAAGGGAGGGAGTAGAAAATATAAATAATAATGCATGTTGGTGTCAGGACCCCGACTCGATGTCACATCGATCTAGCCGGTAACACCTCATATCACTTTGTGGCCTCACGCACGGTATCCCCACGGGTGTCGCCTTACCTTTGCCCGGGACCGTTTGCGCCTTTTGGCTCACGTATATGATAGTGTCGCTAGCATCCATATGATAAGGAGCCCGGGCTGACATGACTAGTCGTAAACCCAAAGTGGCACAGACTTACAGGGACAGGCATCCATGACCCAGCTTCGAACGTGTCGGTCATCAGCAAGTGGGTCCGGGCTGTAGCACTGGGCTAGCAGGACTCCGGTAAACCGGGCTGTAGCGGGCTAACAGGACTCCGGTACTCAAAGCGTGACATTTCCCCGAAGGGACAGACACAGGAACGAAGAAGGACACATGCCGGCCAGCCTAAGTGTTCCGGAGCAGTAGCAAGCTACCATGGCTCAGCGGAAACACTAGGAGACATTTCCCGGTAAGAGAGGCTACTAAAGATAAACAACTAGATGGTCAGATCCCACACATACCAAGCATTTCAATAACATACACACAATATGCTCGATATGTGCAACCACAACATGGCATCACAACATGACTCTATGACTCAAGTAATTTAATCAATAGGCTCCGAGGAGCGAGATATTACAAACATGGGTCTCATGACCCAACAATCAGAGCATACAAGTCAAAGCACAAGCGGAAGCTATCATGTCTGAGTACAGACATCTATAAATGAAAAAAAAGCTGAGAAGCCTGACTATCTACCAGATCCTGCCGAGGGCACAAGATCGTAGCTGAGGTAACAAGCTAAACGTCGAAGTCCACGCGGAACTACTAGCGAGACCGAAGTCTCTCTGCAAAAACATAAATAGGCAAACGTGAGTACAAATGTACCCAGCAAGACTTACATCAGAACTAACTACATATGCTTCATTATCAGCAAAGGGGATGGTGGGGTTTAACTGCAGCAAGCCAGCTTTGACTCGGTGGCTATCCTGAACTACGATTGCAAGTAACTCTTTTGAGGTGGCGCACACGAGTCCACATATTCCCCATATCAATACACCACTAAGGAATCGCTCCCGTCTCCCTACGAGAACGCCATCCATAGCACTCACGCTTATCTTGCGTATTTTAGAGTATCCACTTTCACTTGTCTATGAACTGATATAAGCAACCCAGAAGTCCTTTTCCGCGGACACGGCTATTCGAATAGATGATGATAACCCTGCAGGGGTGTACTTCTTCATACATGTTTCCACCACTTAGCGTCTGCACACGACATGTGCTCGGCAGACTTCAAGCGAAAGCCGACGTGGGTGTAGACCACGACCTACCTAAACACTCAAGTCTCTAGTCCAGGTTTATCGCCTATTCGGGTTCCATCCATGAGGAGATCCGGACGGAGTTTCGCTCACAGCCCCAAACGATGTGAACAGGGTTCCGTGACACCAAACGGGCGCCCGGTTTACCCGGCCACGTGCCTACCGCATCACAGCCCACCCCTACGGTCAGCACTGTCCACGGCCTCCAGCATACTACAAACACCAGAAACTACTTGCAACTCCTGGACAGAGGACAAGGGTGAATAAGAAGTCGAGCGGGGTCATATTTCAGGGCCCAATGTATGGTAGTAGCTAAATCATGGATCACAAACACAGAACTCAGTTCCTGAGGACGGCTACAATGAGACAACCCACCATGTACTCCTACATGGCCTCTCACCGCTACCTTTACCAAATCGTGTTCACACACTTAGCTCACACACAGTAGGACATGTTCACACGCCTCTGATTCATCCCCGATGAATCAGACCTGACTCAACTCTAAGCAGTAGTAGGCATGACAAACAAACATGAATGAGTAGGCACAACAGGGCTCAAACAACTCCTACTCATGCTAGTGGGTTTCATCTATTTACTGTGGCAATGACAGGTCATGCAGAGGATGAAGGGGTTCAGCTACCGCAGCAAGTAACAGATGAATCGGTGTTGTCCTAATGCATTAAAAGAGAGCAGGAGCGAGAGAGTAGGATTGTATCGGAATGAACAAGGGGGTTTTGCTTGCCTGGCACTTCTGAAGATAGCATTGAGTCTTCATCAGTGTCAACGATCACATCATCGGTATCACGTCTATCGAGAGGGGACAAATACCGGCAACACAAAAAGGAACACAATCAATGCAATGCACAATATGATGCATGATCATGACATGGCAAAATGAATGTGTTTTGGGCTAATGCAACTAAAACCAGACTAAATGAAGTTGGTTTGAATCCAAGATTCAAATTCAAACTCCATATGTGATTATTTAAATGCCCTTTAATTGATTTGTGCTAAACAGCAGCTATAAGTTGTTCTAACATGCATGAAAATGGTACAGATGGATTCCTTGAATTTTTCTGATAATTTTTCATATATAATTTATTTAATTTGGAGTTACGGTTAATTTTCTATGATTTATTGAAGTTTAAACAATTTTCTGGAATTTTCTGATTTATTTTAAATCCAGAAAATCATTTAATGCGTCAGCATGACATCACCTTGACGTCAGCAGGTCAACAGGGCGCCTCCAGGTCAAACCTGACCAGTGGGGTCCACTGGTCAGTGACCCAGGGCTGTTTAGTGTCAATGGCAGGTGGGGCCGGGTCAAAGGCCACGTCAGCAGGGTCAATGCTGACGGGTGGGGCCACTGGATTAGTTAAAAACTAAACAGAAACTAATCTATACTTAATTTGCAGGTGGGGCCCTGCTGTCAGTGTCACGATTAATTAACAGAATTGATTAACTTTAAATTAATCCTAAACTAGAATTAGCCAGGGCCGGGCCCACATGTCATTGACCCAGGGGAGGGCAAACCCCCTGGTCAACTGGGCTAATGCGCCGGCGTTTAGCCGCCGGCGACAGCAAACGCGGCGGAGGGGCTCGGGATCGCCGCTCCGGCGACCATTCGGGCGGCGGAGACCACCCACGCGAAGCCCAGACTCGCGCGCGTCTGGTAGTGCAAGTGGGAGGAGCTGGGGTGGCCGGAGCTGCCGGCGGCGAGCTCTTTGGCGGCTGCCGGAGCTACGGTTTCGGGCGGCTTAGCGCTATGGTGCACAAGAGGACGAGCTGGTGGCGGCGTTAGCTTGCTAGCACTTGCGCGCATCCATTTGTAGCATCGGGAGGGTGAGACGTGGCCTGAGTCGAGCGCAGCGTCGACTTCGGCGGCGGCCGGAGTTCGGGCCAGCACGGCGCGGTGGCTGCAGCGCGTTAGCCAGAGAGCAGAGGAGCGCGTCGGAACCCTGGGAACCTGGAGAGCACGCGGGAGCTACTGGAGCGAGCGGAAGAGCTCCGGGACGCGAGGTTCGCCGGCAATGGCGATGGCCGGAGCTCGGTGCTCGCGGGGAACGGCGCTACAGCACGGGGGCGAGCACAAGGAGTTAGGGGATAAGGTAAGTGGCTCACGGCGAGTCAGACGGTGCAGACGGCGGGGCCGGGGAGGCTCTGGACGCGGCGAATCAAGCGACGGAGATCGCTGGCACCGAGGTTGAAGAAGACGTCCGGGGCGGCGATGCAGCGCTCCCCTGGTTGCTTGGCTCGGGGTGGACGAGGAGGACGATGATGCGGAGCTCGGGGATACGACGAGGGAGCGAGGGAGTGGCTGTGGCTGCGGCGGTGACGAACGGCGGCGACGATGGCGTTCGGCCATTCGCGGGAGAGGGAAACAGAGGAGAGGGAGGGGGTCCAGAGAGAGAGAGACGATCGAGGGGGGGTCGAGGCCGTCTTCGTGGCGTCGCGAGGGGGTCGGGGAGGCTGCCACGGCGAAGCAGGAGGTGGCCGGCATCGGCGCGCGTGCGTCCAGCACGCAGCTGCTTTGTGCGCTGGCACGGGAAGAAGACAGGAGGAGGGGCCAGGTGGGCTGGGCCGCGGGAGGAGCCGGGCCGGCTGGGTTGCACGGGTGCTGGGCCAGATGGGGCGCTAGGTGGGGCTGCAGGTAAGTGGGCTTCTCTCTCTCTCTTTTTCTTCTGTTTTGTTTAATTTTAACACCTTTTGCCATTGTTTGAATTTAAAAATAATTCAAACAATGCCAAAACTCCTCTGAATATTTTTTTATTTGCTAGGTGGACTTTTCCAAAAGCTCATAAAATAATTCAGGGATATTTGAATTATATTCTAAATATATGAATATAATTCAAATTCAAATAGCTAATGAATTAAATCCAAAGTCCCAAAAATAAATCCTTAAAAATGTTCAATATTTTGGTTGGGACCAGAACCCTTACCAAAAATTATCAAACATTTAAGAAGAGCCATTTGGAGCAATGAACAAGATTTCTAGGGTTTTTGCCCCTCTTTTATTTAGGGTTTTGAGGCTTCCAATAATTCCCTCAGTTCAAATTTTTCAGAATTTAAATATGATGCACACATGAGCTAGCCTAGAGCACTACCAGCAGCTAGGGATGTGACAACTCACCCCCACTAAACAAGAATCTCGTCTCGAGATTCAAGCGTAGGGTAGGATGAAGGGGAAACGCAAACTAGTATAATCTTCACGATCCAGGGTGCACTTCAGTTGAACGTTGATTTGAACACCATCTTGGTCTTGTCGTCTTGCTCTGAGAACTTCAGCTAATCATGACAAGAAGAGGAAAGGAAAACTCTAAAAGGATCGGTCTTCTCGAAGGTCGAACAACTCAGGACTAACTCACGGAATGAGACTTAGAACCATCTCTCGGGTGAGACACGAGATACACATCAAGAGGGGTGGAAAGAAACGGATGACGAAGGTTCACTAGGTAGACAACAATTCCACACTTAAGAAGGTGGTAATCGATTGTTAACGTAGCGAGGAGTTGAATTGTCTTAATACCATAACGATACACCTTAGGGAAGGTGACTCGTAGAGATATTTCCTTAAGTGGCAAAAAGAATTACTTTTGATTCGGAGATCATTGAAACTCTTCATACCAGCATAAGGCAATTCACAACGATCGTTTGGAGGGGGTCAGTAGAATGGCATACTCGGACTTGGATGATGTGGATTACCTTGTTGAAGACAACGTAATGGATGAATTTCCTTATCACCGGAGATGGAAGAGACCCATGGTAGAATGGCACATTGGTGGTGCAAGCTGGGAACAAAATGCAAATGCTGGAATGATTCTGGTAACTGGGGAAGAAGAACCCAACAAACAGAGTGGATTCTATGTTTGAAAGATTATAGCATTGCCAAGGAAACTGAGAGCAACCTCGGTTAGTGCCGATGATAACACGTAGCGCTTGTGCGTGCTCTCAAGAACTTGAGCATTTCCATATTCATCAAAGTTTTACCAACATCCGTGTCAAGGATCCTGGCAACACAACTTGCTACCATGATGAATGGTGATGGAGGATGCAGATGCGAAGGAGAATAACACTTTCTCAGATTGCACCTTAGCGAGGCCAAGCAAATAAAATCTGGAAGAACGACCGAGAGACATTTAGCACTCCGTTTCTAATGTTCTCCTTAATGTGCTAGCGTAATACACCCATAGATATGGTTTGATATCTAGAACATCAAGTAAAAGGTCGGACTTCGGGAGCAATAGAATCCATAAGGATACTGCAATAATAGGTCTTCCGGCTGGGTGTGTTGGCCACGACATCCACTTTACCGGTTATCGAGGGACCAGTATTATAGTTTTTTTTTTGGGAAATGTTCCAACCATCCTATCTGCCTGAGATTCAGATCTGGTTGGTGTCAGGTTATTCCAGACTCATCGAGTCTAGGAAGAAAAATGAAAGTTTGCAACACAAATCGACGAGATGACGTTGCGAGATTCTCGGGAAATGAACTACGATAGCAAGCTCCAAAACATGAGCTGGTTCTGCTACAAACATGTGAACACGTTGTCCCAGACAAGCATGCCCACATGGTAGTCTTACAATAAAACACTACCGAGTTCTGGTTGGGAGCCATCATCGAGGATATCGAAGTTCTTTCATAAGTCCGGATTAGCTCTTATGAAGATACTCCTTCTCCTTGAACAAATCAGTTGGTGGCTTGATGTGCTAGGATACACATATGGAATGAAGATGATCAGTCTAACAGACCACAGAATTCTTCGCACGTGCATAACTGACTTGGGATGGTTCCAGAGGAGGCAAAAACATGCTTTCTCGAATTCACGACGGCAACTTACATCAAAATGCACGTGAATCAAGGAAGTCACTCCTTTCATCAAACAAGTACTTCATGAGCTAGCATGAAGAAAATGCTTTCAAAAGTTTCCAACACTAACTTAATGTTCAACAACATCATGGAGGAGATCAGGATGTTGTCAATGGGCTCAACAACAACTCATCGGAATTTCCATATCACTGGACTTCCACCATCGTGTGAACACGGTGATAGCATTGGTCAGATCCCAAAGATATAATGGTGTATGCTCGAGGGATCAACCACGAGGAAGACAACATTACGAGCATCGTTGGTTCTGACTTGATTTGACGATAGCCCACACTCAAATCAAAGGATTGATAAGACGATAGGTCCAGCAACTGATCACAGGGACCAATCGATGAAGATATCATCTTTCTTCAACACACACTACACAAGAACATCCCTTTGGAACGAACTAAGTCAGGCAAGCTTTTATCTTCCAACTCTCCAAGTCGTTGTCTAACTTAACCAACTAGCTCAGGGATATCCAACACAGATTCTTGGAGAAGGATGGTTCACAAGAAACCAACTTGATCACGAGCTCAACATAGCGGTCAGGTGACAACCTGGTAATACTTCTGAGAAGATAATCAGAAAATCACGAGCCACCGGTATGTTACTAAGCTCGAGAACAATCTTGCTTTCCAGGGCAAGACGATATGATCAATAGAGCAAGAATTTGAAATAATCCTAACTCATCGATCGAGGAGTGAACCAGGAGAATGGACTAGGTAGCACGATCAATCTTAGAATGATGATTCGATAACCAACATGCTAAGAATGAAGTTATTGTCCTTTAACTACCAAGCAACGGGGTTGCTAGGAGTATGGAGTTCACACATCACGATTCACTTGTCGGCGCTCCGGTTGCAACAACACGAGGGCCGAGGAATGAACAGTGATGGCAAGAAGTATCACTGTACCAAGAGTTCATGGGATGGTGTGCAATTCCTATAACAATCTCGATATAAAATATGTAATACTCCAAGGTAGAGCAGAACCAAAAGCTGGATTGGCATTTGATCTGCAGAATACAACTACTTTGACCCAATCCTAGATATGGAAGAGGTACTGGAGTTTGTTTCTCCTAGTCATTCCGGAATAGAATGGCTTGACAGACCACAAGAGTCATAGGCATCGATGAACGAACGCACGCATACTCTTGACTATCAATTGATAGACGAGGGTCAGAATGCAACTAAAGAGAACAACTCAAAGGAACATATAACTTTCTGAGTTGTGGATGCATAGATTAGTATGTCGAACCAAGTTCAACATATTTCTTCCGGATAACCCATGCAGAAAGGTAGAACTGGCAGAGTCACAATTATGAATGGAGAACCCATCGAGAGCACTCCTGTTGTGATCTTTTGATCCAACAAACTCTTGCCGTAAGTGGTTCATGGTATTTGGAAGAAGGATATACCACGGACCTCGAGGACTGCTGTAAAGGTTACTAATAACCTAAGGAAACTAGCAATTACTATCAACATGAAGTAGGTAGGGTGAATCTCGGGTTCAAAACCCAGGGATAGAATACCTACTACTAAATGGCATCACGGGATGCTTTCGATAATGACGGCCAGAGTCATCACACTGGAACATAAATCATTGCTAGATTACTAGGTGACTCCCTAAACACCTAGGGCCATAATAGTAACTCCAACATAAGGTCAAGGCAATAGAATACCTCAACTCAACAATTAGTGTGATTGAGCTGGCATAAAGGAGCATCGAAACCAGAGGGAAAGGATTTTGCAAATGCATCAGACTATTTAGAAACCTGGAATGACTCGGACAGCATAACGACTGTAAATGCTCAGAAAAGATTTGAGACATTCACAAAAATGGTGGCATAACCACTCAGAAACACAATATCAAGGTTTCGAGATCAACAGTTAATGTACGGAAGTAAAAGAAACTGAACTCAAGCTTAAATCCAACAATCTATAAGTCTACGGATTAGTACACGTGATCCTGATAGATAGATGAGAAGACCTAGTTCCTTAACCCCGTAGGGAAGATAAGATGACTCAGATCAGAAGGGCATGAGGTATAAGGAGTAAAAGAGCCTTACGTTCCATCCCACAATCAATTCCCTTATATAACTAAAGAATTTCTAGACTCAACTTCGACCAGTTTGGCTTGGTAATCCTACAGGCAGTCAAGCTCTGATACCAACGCTGTCAGGACCCCGACTCGATGTCACATCGATCTAGCCGGTAACACCTCATATCACTTTGTGGCCTCACGCACGGTATCCCCACGGGTGTCGCCTTACCTTTGCCCGGGACCGTTTGCGCCTTTTGGCTCACGTATATGATAGTGTCGCTAGCATCCATATGATAAGGAGCCCGGGCTGACATGACTAGTCGTAAACCCAAAGTGGCACAGACTTACAGGGACAGGCATCCATGACCCAGCTTCGAACGTGTCGGTCATCAGCAAGTGGGTCCGGGCTGTAGCACTGGGCTAGCAGGACTCCGGTAAACCGGGCTGTAGCGGGCTAACAGGACTCCGGTACTCAAAGCGTGACATTTCCCCGAAGGGACAGACACAGGAACGAAGAAGGACACATGCCGGCCAGCCTAAGTGTTCCGGAGCAGTAGCAAGCTACCATGGCTCAGCGGAAACACTAGGAGACATTTCCCGGTAAGAGAGGCTACTAAAGATAAACAACTAGATGGTCAGATCCCACACATACCAAGCATTTCAATAACATACACACAATATGCTCGATATGTGCAACCACAACATGGCATCACAACATGACTCTATGACTCAAGTAATTTAATCAATAGGCTCCGAGGAGCGAGATATTACAAACATGGGTCTCATGACCCAACAATCAGAGCATACAAGTCAAAGCACAAGCGGAAGCTATCATGTCTGAGTACAGACATCTATAAATGAAAAAAAGCTGAGAAGCCTGACTATCTACCAGATCCTGCCGAGGGCACAAGATCGTAGCTGAGGTAACAAGCTAAACGTCGAAGTCCACGCGGAACTACTAGCGAGACCGAAGTCTCTCTGCAAAAACATAAATAGGCAAACGTGAGTACAAATGTACCCAGCAAGACTTACATCAGAACTAACTACATATGCTTCATTATCAGCAAAGGGGATGGTGGGGTTTAACTGCAGCAAGCCAGCTTTGACTCGGTGGCTATCCTGAACTACGACTGCAAGTAACTCTTTTGAGGTGGCGCACACGAGTCCACATATTCCCCATATCAATACACCACTAAGGAATCGCTCCCGTCTCCCTACGAGAACGCCATCCATAGCACTCACGCTTATCTTGCGTATTTTAGAGTATCCACTTTCACTTGTCTATGAACTGATATAAGCAACCCAGAAGTCCTTTTCCGCGGACACGGCTATTCGAATAGATGATGATAACCCTGCAGGGGTGTACTTCTTCATACAAGTTTCCACCACTTAGTGTCTGCACACGACATGTGCTCGGCAGACTTCAAGCGAAAGCCGACGTGGGTGTAGACCACGACCTACCTAAACACTCAAGTCTCTAGTCCAGGTTTATCGCCTATTCGGGTTCCATCCATGAGGAGATCCGGCCGGAGTTTCGCTCACAGCCCCAAACGATGTGAACAGGGTTCCGTGACACCAAACGGGCGCCCGGTTTACCCGGCCACGTGCCTACCGCATCACAGCCCACCCCTACGGTCAGCACTGTCCACGGCCTCCAGCATACTACAAACACCAGAAACTACTTGCAACTCCTGGACAGAGGACAAGGGTGAATAAGAAGTCGAGCGGGGTCATATTTCAGGGCCCAATGTATGGTAGTAGCTGAATCATGGATCACAAACACAGAACTCAGTTCCTGAGGACGGCTACAATGAGACAACCCACCATGTACTCCTACATGGCCTCTCACCGCTACCTTTACCAAATCGTGTTCACACACTTAGCTCACACACAGTAGGACATGTTCACACGCCTCTGATTCATCCCCGATGAATCAGACCTGACTCAACTCTAAGCAGTAGCAGGCATGACAAACAAACATGAATGAGTAGGCACAACAGGGCTCAAACAACTCCTACTCATGCTAGTGGGTTTCATCTATTTACTGTGGCAATGACAGGTCATGCAGAGGATGAAGGGGTTCAGCTACCGCAACAAGTAACAGATGAATCGGTGTTGTCCTAATGCATTAAAAGAGAGCAGGAGCGAGAGAGTAGGATTGTATCGGAATGAACAAGGGGGTTTTGCTTGCCTGGCACTTCTGAAGATAGCATTGAGTCTTCATCAGTGTCAACGATCACATCATCGGTATCACGTCTATCGAGAGGGGACAAATACCGGCAACACAAAAGGAACACAATCAATGCAATGCACAATATGATGCATGATCATGACATGGCAAAATGAATGTGTTTTGGGCTAATGCAACTAAAACCAGACTAAATGAAGTTGGTTTGAATCCAAGATTCAAATTCAAACTCCATGTGTGATTATTTAAATGCCCTTTAATTGATTTGTGCTAAACAGCAGCTATAAGTTGTTCTAACATGCATGAAAATGGTACAGATGGATTCCTTGAATTTTTCTGATAATTTTTCATATATAATTTATTTAATTTGGAGTTACGGTTAATTTTCTATGATTTATTGAAGTTTAAACAATTTTCTGGAATTTTCTGATTTATTTTAAATCCAGAAAATCATTTAATGCGTCAGCATGACATCACCTTGACGTCAGCAGGTCAACAGGGCGCCTCCAGGTCAAACCTGACCAGTGGGGTCCACTGGTCAGTGACCCAGGGCTGTTTAGTGTCAATGGCAGGTGGGGCCGGGTCAAAGGCCACGTCAGCAGGGTCAATGCTGACGGGTGGGGCCACTGGATTAGTTAAAAACTAAACAGAAACTAATCTATACTTAATTGCAGGTGGGGCCCTGCTGTTAGTGTCACGATTAATTAACAGAATTGATTAACTTTAAATTAATCCTAAACTAGAATTAGCCAGGGCCGGGCCCACATGTCATTGACCCAGGGGAGGTCAAACCCCCTGGTCAACTGGGCTAATGCGCCGGCGTTTAGCCGCCGGCGACAGCAAACGCGGCGGAGGGGCTCGGGATCGCCGCTCCGGCGACCATTCGGGCGGCGGAGACCACCCACGCGAAGCCCAGACTCGCGCGCGTCTGGTAGTGCAAGTGGGAGGAGCTGGGGTGGCCGGAGCTGCCGGCGGCGAGCTCTTTGGCGGCTGCCGGAGCTACGGTTTCGGGCGGCTTAGCGCTATGGTGCACAAGAGGACGAGCTGGTGGCGGCGTTAGCTTGCTAGCACTTGCGCGCATCCATTTGTAGCATCGGGAGGGTGAGACGTGGCCTGAGTCGAGCGCAGCGTCGACTTCGGCGGCGGCCGGAGTTCGGGCCAGCACGGCGCGGTGGCTGCAGCGTGTTAGCCAGAGAGCAGAGGAGCGCGTCGGAACCCTGGGAACCTGGAGAGCACGCGGGAGCTACTGGAGCGAGCGGAAGAGCTCCGGGACGCGAGGTTCGCCGGCAATGGCGATGGCCGGAGCTCGGTGCTCGCGGGGAACGGCGCTACAGCACGGGGGCGAGCACAAGGAGTTAGGGGATAAGGTAAGTGGCTCACGGCGAGTCAGACGGTGCAGACAGCGGGGCCGGGGAGGCTCTGGACGCGGCGAATCAAGCGACGGAGATCGCCGGCACCGAGGTTGAAGAAGACGTCCGGGGCGGCGATGCAGCGCTCCCCTGGTTGCTTGGCTCGGGGTGGACGAGGAGGACGATGATTCGGAGCTCGGGGATACGACGAGGGAGCGAGGGAGTGGCTGTGGCTGTGGCGGTGACGAACGGCGGCGACGATGGCGTTCGGCCGTTCGCGGGAGAGGGAAACAGAGGAGAGGGAGGGGGTCCAGAGAGAGAGAGACGATCGAGGGGGGGTCGAGGCCGTCTTCGTGGCGTCGCGAGGGGGTCGGGGAGGCTGCCACGGCGAAGCAGGAGGTGGCCGGCGTCGGCGCGCGTGCGTCCAGCACGCAGCTGCTTCGTGCGCTGGCACGGGAAGAAGACAGGAGGAGGGGCCAGGTGGGCTGGGCCGCGGGAGGAGCCGGGCCGGCTGGGTTGCACGGGTGCTGGGCCAGATGGGGCGCTAGGTGGGGCTGCAGGTAAGTGGGCTTCTCTCTCTCTTTTTTTCTTCTGTTTTGTTTAATTTTAACACCTTTTGCCATTGTTTGAATTTAAAAATAATTCAAACAATGCCAAAACTCCTCTGAATATTTTTTTATTTGCTAGGTGGACTTTTCCAAAAGCTCATAAAATAATTCAGGGATATTTGAATTATATTCTAAATATATGAATATAATTCAAATTCAAATAGCTAATGAATTAAATCCAAAGTCCCAAAAATAAATCCTTAAAAATGTTCAATATTTTGGTTGGGACCAGAACCCTTACCAAAAATTATCAAACATTTAAGAAGAGCCATTTGGAGCAATGAATAAGATTTCTAGGGTTTTTGCCCCTCTTTTATTTAGGGTTTTGAGGCTTCCAATAATTCCCTCAGTTCAAATTTTTCAGAATTTAAATATGATGCACACATGAGCTAGCCTAGAGCACTACCAGCAGCTAGGGATGTGACAGTTGGGGCAACCCATGTTTCCACTAATTTTAGCCGTGGGCTTGTTCACAATTTTTACGAGGGGGTGGTTGTTCATTTAATGGAGGGACTTGTAGTACCAGACTTGAACGATACAAAGTGTGACCTGGCACACCGTAACACCACTTGGAACAAGTGGGTAGCTATCTCAAAAAACAATCAACAACTAAAAAAACTGCGACCTGGCATGTAGTAGTACACAATTTTAAACGATTGTTTTGATGGAGTGGAAAAGGAAAACTACCCCACTATATATAGGCCAGAGCCTCCGCGCTTTCTTGCTAGGGTTGCTCTATTCACACACTCTCATCCTCTCCAGATCTAAACAAGATAGGGGTAGTAACACTGTCTTTCTCCCTTCAAAAAACACTGGCTTTCTATCCTCACCGCTGGTTACAGATCCGGACGTATGCCCCTCCACTGATGAAGGGGAGGAGGGGCAGCGCTTAGGCTGCCGTCAACAGCAAGGGGGGAGACCCACTGCCGGCCACACCGTTATCTCTGGCCAAGCGCTGGCGCGGGAGGTTCTCCGATCCCTTCGTCGTTGCGTGTGGGCGGATCCGGCCTCCCTCCACCCACCTATCCACATCCCGACGACCTTCAGGTATATCTTCGTTCGAAACCGCCTTAGCTCTACTTCCCCCACTTGGTACATCGCTGCTTGTGCATCATTTTCTACCTCTCAGCCCCTCTCGATCGGATGGTCCAACGTCACATTTCTTCTTCTTATATTGTTAGAGGTAAAGCTACTTCATGGAGTCGAATCTTGTACTCCCTCCGTCTGAAAATACTTGTCATTGAAATGGATGTATCTAGATGTATTTTAGTTCTAGACATATCCATTTTGATGACAAGTAATTCCAGACGGAGGGAGTACTTGGTTCAAACAAGAAATAAAGTGGGGGTGGGGGAATTTAGTATGTACATCGGACTTGGTACAAACAGGAAGGAAAGGGGGTGAAAGTTGTACAGACTGGTCATCCAACTGGTCTCTTGGTCGAAAAGGGAAATATAGGGGTAACGCTGTACACAGTGGTATGACCAGGACTAGATTTGCTATCCACACATAGGAGTAGGTGGCTAGAGTGAACAAAAATGGGACCAACCCAGATATGTTTCTTGGATGTTTGTTTCTCGGGGCAACAAACTATGAATCACCACTTTATGCCCATGTTTATGTACATGGTGCTGGACTGCTGGTGCACCCACTATCCCATGACCTTATACCAAATATTTAGGCTCCGTCCGGAATAAAGGGGCAGAAAACATAGGTCTTGATGAAAATAGAGGAATAGGAAAGGAATGTAGGTATAAAACTATGGAACAGCGAACCGGAGGAAACTCTCAAGAGAATGTGTTTGGATGGACTACGAAATGTACATATTTGTTTTTTTAGAGTAGCATGCTTGGCAGTATGAGATGCTATTTTTTTTATTTAGCTGCATAGTGACTACTCCTGTCCTCACCTCACGTACCACACACAGGTTGATTTTTTTATTCCGGCAACACAGCACAACAACCTGTCTAACGCATGGCAGCGAGCGCCTACCTCGGGCTTCCACCCAAAAAATGAGCAGCGTGTGGATGTTTCTAATCCTATGGAATCAGTACTACCAGACCAGCTTTCCTATGAAACATTATTCACCTTTCCCGTGTTCCGAATGGTTGGAAGGGAAAGAATACCGTAGGAATTGTGTTCCTATGAAAATCTTGCACCAAACCTGTGAACCTAACGGAGCCTTAGGTGTTCTTAATCTAATGTCCCTGGTAAAAATGAAGCCATGCCACTATTATAAGCCATGACAAGTTTAGCCAAAATGTTTTTGCATGTAATTGTTTGAGACTCTGACTGTTTCCTTTGTGCCTTTTTGTGCAAACAGGGATATCCAATTCACCTAGTTGCTGTTGTGACCTATTGGTGCACTGCACAAAACTCTTCTTAAAAGAAGTGACTTTTGTGCTGTTTAACTGGAATGTCAGAATGGAACAGTTGGTTCATTTTGGTGGAACTGCACAAAGGGAGATTTGTGTTCCAATCCTCATCATCCATATTGGCGCCATAACTGTCGGCGTTCTGGGAACGGGGGTCCCCAGACTTGCCTGCCTGCGGCCTGCGGCGTGGCTCAAAGGGGGGCCCAGCGTGGCCCATCTTCACCAACACTAACCCAAGACCCTCGCGAGGGGCCAAGCCTCGCGGCGCGGACGATGCGGAGCTTCCTCAGGCGCGGCCTCGTCAGGCTGGCTCATGAGGAGGCGGAGAGATCAAGGCGGGGTACGTCACGAGGTGCCCGTGACGCAAGCCATGACGACCAGGGGCGCCAGGCGGGTGCCAGCCCGCGCAGCGTCCTCCCTTCCTCTTTGGTGCAAAGGGGGAAAGCGCAGCCGTGGAGTACCGAGGCATCAGGCAAAGGTTGCCATTTCGGTGCAACAAGACCAAGACCAGGAGGACTACGAGACGGAGGTCACCGTGGAGCCCAAGACGGCGTCATCCCCAGAGCTTTGCGCAGGCGAAGACCACTTTTGTCAGGATAGTTGATACTAATAGTCCCCCTTCAAATTAGCCCGCCATTGTTGGCTCCCTTCCCGCTCGATATTTGGGAAGAGGGCCAGGGCCTCTATAAATAGGACCAGCCACCCACAGGCAGGGAGAGAGACAGGAAGAGAGAGAGGCTAGAGGCTGGGGAAGAAAGAGTTGGCCAGAGAGTTGGAAAGATAGAGAAGGTCAGGTAGAGAGTGAGAGAGAGAGGGGTGACTGAGCTCCTCCCAGCAGTTCATCGCCCCAGCCAAGTGCAGACCCTCGCGAGGCTGTTCTTCCTTGTATTGTTCATCATCATCATCAGCCCAAGAGGCAATCCACCACACCACACACTGGAGTAGGGTATTACACCACAACGATGGTCCGAACCAGTATAAACCCTGTGTCTCTTGTGTTGTTCTTTCCTTAGTTTAGATCCTAGTAAGGCGGAGGAGTGCAGGTAGGTAGGAGGCGAAATCACCGCGCGCACCCCAGTGTTCGAACCTCAAGGGTCTGCCGGAACCGAAATCTGACATTTGGCGCGCCAGGTAGGGGTGCACCGGGATTCGTCTTCCACCGCCCCGTTCTCCTCCGACCATCACGCCCATGTCTGACGCTCGTCGGGCCCGCGCAGAGCGCCGGGCCGCGCTCGCTGCCCGCGTCGCCCAGACGGCCCCTGTCGGCAGGCATCCTCGCTGTTCCCTGTCACCTGCCGTCAACACCGCCACCGGCCTGGCGGGGGACGAGCAGCAAGCATCGTCCTAGCATCCGATCTGTGCGGCAAGACGGCTGCACCGCGACTCCCTCGCTCACCCCAGCTGGTTCTTCGTCCCGCGCGCTCTGCGCGCCCATGGAGGCTCGGGCTGCACTCATCGCGGCGAACGAGCTCCTGCGCTACCATCCCGTCGACGACGTCTACGAAGAATGGCTCGACCGCATCGCCGAGCTCGTCCGCGCCACAGGGGGCTCTCCTGCGCTGTCCGTTCCGCTGCACCGCACCTCGCCCCGCGCGGGCAATGAAGCTCCGGCGGCGCCCGGCCGCCTCCTCCTCAGGAAGGTGCCATGGCTCCAAGGCGCGTGGCCCCTGGGCGGAACCCGCTCCGTCAGGCGCCAGCGCAGCAAGAGCAGAGCTTTCAAGTAGTCCCTCGCCCGCAAGAAGCTGCCCGGGCGCTTTCTGCTCCAGCACGTCGCGACCATGCTCCTGCTCCCGCGCATCAAGACCCCACGCTGCTCCTAGCTGCAGCGCGTGGGGACATGCAAGACCAAGTTCCCCGTCATCCAAGGCCTCCCGTGGCCACAGCGGGCTGCCACGCCTTCACCGCCGAGCTACGCAACGTCGCGTGGCCCGGCAAGTTCAAGCCAGACTTGCCTCCGCGCTATGACAACACGGCTGACCCTGCGGAGTTCCTCCAGCTCTACGAGCTGGGCATCGAAGCTGCCAACGAAGACGAGAAGGTCATGGCGAACTGGTTCCCCATGGCACTCAAGGACGGGGCCCGCACCTGGCTCCTGAACCTGGCTCCAGGCACAATCTCCTCCTGGGACGAGATGCGCACCCACTTCATCACCAACTTCCAAGGCACTCGCGACCGGCCACCCGCCGTGAGCAACATGCGCCGCATCAAGCAAATGCCCGAGGAGACCCTGCAGAAGTACATCCAGCGCTTCAACAACGCGCGCCTCAAGATTCCCAAGGTGACTGAGGAGGCCATCATCTCGGCCTTCTCCGACGGCGTGCGCGACGTCAAGATGAAGGAGGAGCTGGCGATGCATGAAGACCTGTGCACTTCCTTGGAACTGTTCAACCTGGCAACCAAGTGCGCCAGGGCCGAGGAAGGGCGTCTCTCCCTCCTCGAGCTGCCTGCCGCAGACCCAGAAGAGAAGAAGCCCAAGGCCAAGGATGTGAAGCACAAGGGGGCTACCGTGCTCGCGGCAGAACCAGACACCAAGCGGGGCAGAGACCAGCCCGAACCTTCCAAGGGCAACCGGTACTGTGTGTACCACGACCTCCACACCCACAACCCCAACGAATGTCAAGAGCTCCGAGTCGTGCGAGAAGGAAGGATCGGCCGTCGCCCTGACCGCAGTGACCGGGGCTACGGCCGAGGAGGAGGAAGGAACACAGGACACTGGGAAGACCGTGGCCTGCGCCAAGGGTGGCGTGATCAACCTCGCAAGGATCGCTGGCAAGACCCGCCTCGCAAGGGAGGCTGGAGGGATCAGCCTCGCGAGGGAGACTGGAGGGATCAGCCTCGCGAGGATCGCCCGCAAGGCAACGCAGGCCTCCAACCGCTGCCACCGCAACCAAGGAGAAACGAAGACCGCCACCAGGACGAGGGGGCTGGGGGCTTCCAGGAGTCGCGCGCGATCGCCTGCATCCTGGGCGGGGCACAAGCCCCAGCCTCTCAGCGCATCTTCAAGCAGTTCGCCCACGAAGTGAATGCAGTCCTCCCCAGGCTCGAAGCCACGCGCCCTTTCAGGTGGTCAGCGTGCGCCATCATGTTCAGCTCAGCAGATCAGCTCAAGTGTGCGGCTACAGCCAGAGTCCTCCCGATGCTTTGTTCCCCAATCATCAGCAACGTGGTGGTCACTAAGACCCTCATCGATGGCGGGGCAGGGCTCAACGTCCTGTCCGTGGAAACATTCAACAACCTCCAAGTGCCCTACAGCTAGCTTCAGCCAACCAAGCCTTTCTCCGGTATCACCGACGGCTCCACGGTCCCTATTGGGCAGGTCCGCCTCCCTCTCACCTTCGGGGCACGCGACAACTACCGCACCGAGTTCATCGACTTCGACGTCGCTCACATTCGCCTGCCGTACAACACCATCCTTGGGTACCCAGCGCTGGCCAAGTTCATGGTCGTAACTCACCACGGCTACAATGTCCTCAAGATGCCAGGAAGCGGCGGAGTCATCACTGTGCCATGTGAAGAGAAGGACGCGGTGTGTTCCCTGGAATGAGCCTTTCATGCCATGTCACTGGAAGACCCGGATCGTGGAAGCAGGAGGCCTCCCGAGACCGCCCCTAAGAAGAAGAAGACATCGTCCGGCCCGACCACTCAGGAGGCAGGCCCCTCTGGGCCCGCGCCTGCCCGGGGGGAACCTCCTTCCATTGCATAGGAAAGTGCGCCTGGCGCCCTCCTCAGGCAGGGCTCGGGGGCTCTCCCCTGGAGGGCCACCGACCTAGCCAGGGTCACAAGGGAGGCGCTTGGGCACCACATGGAGGCGTGTTTCGAAGCATGTTTCCCTCAAGATGGAGCAAGGTAAGGAGACCCAGACCCTCAGGAGTTCGTCAGCAAGGCCATTCAGGAGCTACATGAGTCAAGAGTCATGAAAGGTGGCCGCCGCCTACCAGCAGTGGCTCCCCATCCAGGCGAGGATGGTGGGCTGCGCGTCTGCATCAACATACCAGGGCTCAACCGAGTCGCCTCTCTGGAGCGCCTCTGGCCCTCGCGAGTGGGGTGCTATGGAGGCCCACCCCACAGCTACGTTCGCATGCCCTACGGTTTGCCGAATGCGGTTGACACGTACCAGCGCCGCATGAGGGGCGTCACGGAGGCACGGGAGGCCAGGCGTTCTGCAGCCCTGGCAGGGATGGAGATGGCCCGTGAGGAGCCGCCAGTGCATCCGGAGCCTCCCGAGGCCCCTGGGCCTGGGGGCTCGTGAGGATCGGCTCCCGCAGCCCACCGAGCTTGCTACACCAACACTCCTTCGTCCTCGACATCATCAGGTGACATCTTTTCGAGTTCTATTTCAAGCTGGGAGCGCCCCCCCAGGGCTGCATTATTCCCAGGCCGCGTGGGTCCGTCCCTGTAGTGTGTATCCCTTTTTATTCCATGTTGTTAGCTTACCTTGTTGGGGGCGCCCCTCGGGCTGCATGATCCCCAAGCCGCTCGGGCCTGACCCAGTAATGTCCGCATTCCCAACATCTATTTAAATGAATCCACTCCTTCGCGGCTAATGTGTTTTACCTAGTTGCCTGCTCAGCTGACACCAACTAACGGAGCTGCTCCCAAACGGCACGATGCTTGCGCATGGTTCCGTTCCTGCAACGCTGACAAACCTGGATGGCTGAGCTCTGGCCGCGGCAGCCCCGCATAGCGTCACCTCGTCAAGCCTTCAGTGCCTCACTACCCCTCGGAAGCAACCAACGGCTGACTGTCAATTGTCATGGCAACCCCTTGTTTTTTCTATGATGGACCTACAGGACCTCCCAAGGAGCTGCGTCAGGCGAGGCCCTTGTGGTGTCTCCTTCGCTCTCGTCCGTGCGAACCGCTTGCACGTTAAAGGGGGGTGCCTGAGCATCGCAACTCAGGGCTCCTACTGGCTCTCTAGCCCTCACCCTCTGGCCTTGACCACGGCATCGCGACCTGGCATACCAGCGACGGCTGAGACTCGCTCGAGGGCCGGGACCCGAGGACGTAGAGCAGAAAGGGGAGCAAAGGCGAGAGGGGAGAGACACGTGAGGACCCCGCCGAGCAACCTCGCGCCTGCGGATGCACGGACCCGGTGACACACTAGAGAGCGGCCCCTGATCCTCGAGATAAGTCATCACACGGAAGCACCAGCTGCCGTGGCACCATCCCCGCACCTAATGCTACCCTGTGTTAGCGACGCTGTTCTCCTTTCTCACCAAACAACGGCTGCTTAGGCACCAAAGGGGACCTCCTAAGCATGGCGACTCAGGGGATCTTACCGGACTCCGGGTCGCTCACCTCCTGGCCTTGACCACGGCATCGTGACCTGGCATACCAGCGACGGCTGAAGCCGCCTTGGGACTGGGACCTGTCGACGCAGAGCACCAAGCCCTCGTGAGGTTCGAAAGGGAGGACTGAGATAAGACGGAATGAGCAACTCGCACAATTCTATGACAAGGGTTATATTAACAAAACAGGCTCACAAGCACCTTACAAGCCCCCACGGGGCGCGTTTTTGATTCCTCGCAGGGAACAGATCCTAAAGGGACACAAACTACGCACGACCCTACAAAAGACGCCATCATCAATAGTGGGCCATCGATCACCGACGCCAACCCCATCCAGATCAGAGACGGCAGCGGCCTGACGAGCCCGCCCTACTCCAGGAGCGGCGCCGGCTCGGGGGCTCGTAGCTGTCGTCGCTTGTCTCCGGAATCATGAAGATCTTGCCGGAGTCGCTGGAGCCTCCGACGCCTCCACCGCCTGAGGAGCCGCCAAGGGAGCGGTTGGCGGGCCCAGTCCTCGTCGCGGCAGGGTCCGGGCCACCTTCCCCGGGGAAGCACTCCAGCCGGCGCCCGCTCGCATCGAAGACCTTGAAGAGCATCATCGAAGCACCGTCGTAATCCAAGTGGACCGCAAAGACGCCCCTTACCCTGCAAACCCGGGCGATCTCTCTCCAGCCCCGAGTCATGAAGACCTCGCCCGAGGCAACAACTGCAACCTCTGCCTCGGTCGCGAGGGTGCTGCAGCCGGCATGCTGCAGCCTGAGCTCCAGGGGCTCCCCCTGCGGGATGATGGAGGCGAAGAAGGGAGGAAGGCGGATCCAAGACTGAAGAGGAATGGCGACGTGGAGCACGAACTCTCGACAGGAGCCCTCGTTGTGGACCCCAGGGGGGATGACCCACACCTTCGTGACCCGTCGGCGCCGACGGCGGCGCCGCCCATGGCGGTCAGCATCAGCTCCTTCGGGGCCCTCGACGTGGGCGTACAATGGCAGCGGGAACCCCGGCGGCACCCGCTCGCACCAAGGCCTCGACACCACCTGAAGGGCCCCTTCGTCCGGGCCACGGGGGACGAGCCGTTTCTTCGGCGGGAGTGGGTCTGGCTCCTCTCAAGGAGCTTTTCCCTTCTCTGCCGCTGAGAACCTGCGGATCGGAGCCATCGTAGCAAGACGGAGCAAGGATCGGGAAGAAGGAGAAGCAAGGAGGGATGGACTGGAAGGGCGCGCGCTGTCCTGTACTTATGGCCGGCGAAGGCCAACCACCGACCTCCACGATTACAGGTAATCATGACCCACTTTGCATGCAGGGACTTGTCCAATCCGTGCAGTTGCCGAGGTGCCATGGGGAAGTGGAGATGCCCATGACCAACCAACCGCCACGCGGCGCCCAAGGCCGTAGGCTGTTAGGGCCCGCGGCGCTTCGCTCTTGCCCTTCCGCCTCCCTGCACGGCCAAGTCAGGGCGCGCCTTGGGCCCGGGGGCTACTGTCGGCGTTCTGGGAACGGGTGTCCCCAGACTTGCCTGCCTGCGGCCTGTGGCGTGGCTCAAAGGGGGGCCCAGCGCGGCCCATCTTCACGA
This sequence comes from Triticum aestivum, assembly GCF_018294505.1. Taxonomy (NCBI): domain Eukaryota; kingdom Viridiplantae; phylum Streptophyta; class Magnoliopsida; order Poales; family Poaceae; genus Triticum; species Triticum aestivum. Next base: position 394,669,178 of record NC_057809.1, read on the forward strand.
ACACAAACCCAAGACCCTCGCGAGGGGCCAAGCCTCGCGGGGCAGACGATGTGGAGCTTCTTAGGCGTGGCCTCGTCAGGCTGGCTCACGAGGAGGCGGAGAGATCAAGGTGGGGTACCTCACGAGGTGCCCATGACGCAAGCCATGATGACTAGGGGCGCCAGGCGGGTGCCAGCCCGCGCAGCGTCCTCCCTTCCTCTTTGGTGCAAAGGGGGCAAGCGCCGCCGGAAGTACCGAGGCATCAGGCAAAGGTTGCCATTTCGGTGCAACGAGACCAAGACCAGGAGGACTATGAGATGGAGGTCACCGTGGAGCCCAAGACGGCGTCATCACCTGAGCTTTGCGCAGGCGAAGACCACTTTTGTCAGGATAGTTGATACTAGCTGTCCCCCTTCAAATTAGCCCGCCATTGTTGGCTCCCTTCCCGCTCGATATTTGGGAAGAGGACCAGGGCATCTATAAATAGGACTAGCCACCCATAGGCAGGGAGAGAGATAGGAAGAGAGAGAGGCTAGAGGCTGGGGAAGAAAGAGCTGGCCAGAGAGTTGGAAAGATAGAGAAGGTCTGGAAGAGAGAGAGAGGGGTGACTGAGCTCCTCCCAGCAGTTCATCGCCCCAGCCAAGAGCAGACCCTCACGAGGCTGTTCTTCCTTGTATTGTTCATCATCATCAGCCCAAGAGGCAATCCACCACACCACACACTGGAGTAGGGTATTACACCACAACGGTGGCCCGAACCAGTATAAACCCTGTGTCTCTTGTGTTGTTCTTTCCTTAGTTTAGATCCTAGTAAGGCGGAGGAGTGCAGGTAGGTAGGAGGTGAAATCTCCGCGCGCACCCCAGTGTTCGAACCTCAAGGGTCTGCCGGAACCCGAAATCCGACAATAACCTTCCTTTAGGTAAGAATGATATTTAATGCATGTGTTCATCTCTATTTTCTGACTGCCATGAGAAAATAATGCTGTTTTTACTAGTACACTTGTACTCCCTCACTGACAAAACCAATTCTGAATTAGAAGGCCAATCATGTACTTGCTTTCACCAACTGGTGAGGAGAAAGAGAAACAGAGCATGAAGAGGAAGAAGAAGAAGAATAAACAGTGCCAAGGCGATCTTGCCGAAGCCAGAGGCCTCAGTCGAGGCCATTCAAGGGCTCCGGCAATGACTACCTTACATGTGAGATGATCCTCTAGGGAGCCCTTCCACTTCTGCTGTCTCACTTAATTAATTAGGAGTACTTAAGTACCACTAATTTATTACTGCCTAATTTTCCTGTTGGAGTTAAACAAATCTTTAGTAGGACCCTATGCTGAATCATGTACGTGTGTATGTTTGTCTATGGAGGTGAATCATGTGGTGGAGCGGGGAGGGAATATTATTAGTGTCATGACATGATAGTGCTATTGTTTTGCATGTCAATTTATTACCATTGGTTCAATGAGGCAATGTTTTGCGTATTGTCCATCATGAATTTGATGCTACTGTTTGAGTAATATGCTAATGTCTTCCTATCCTCTCTCACTAAGCTAATCAAGGTTTCACCTTGTTCCTACTTGTGCAAACAGGGATCATGTTGTGCCAATCATACATTTTAGTGGAACTACACAAGACAATATAATGAACTATATCCCAGCCAATGCTTTAACTCTGCTAGAAGTTCTTGATAATCTTTCGATATAATCTCAGCACTGGTAAACAAGAGTGATTTCAACCATACATTTGAAGTGCACAAAAATATATACTATTGTGTGATTCCAGTGAGTGCTTTATCCTCTCTTATGGGACTACATGAATAAGCTTTTTTTCTCAGGTTGGTACGGGCCTAAGGCCTTCATCCATATTAGTTTGCTTTCATCTCTATTTGTATCCTGCTACTGTCATGAGAAACTCCTTTATCTTTGCACGTTAAAGTTTTGCAACCTAGGATAAATGGCAATGCTTTGAGTGTTGAGTTGAGCTAATTGGCACTGATTAAATAAACTAATACCTCTCTTTAAGCAAGACTACTATGTTGCTAACTTTACCCATTAAGATAATGAGGGTGCTTCTATTTGTTAGTGTATGTTTCATCAACTAGTCCCACTATTACAGTAATCTCACTCTCTCAATATATGTGCCAACAGCGATGCTCGATTTTGGTGGAACTGCACAAAAACTTTGGGTGCTTCATTGCCTCGACAGCTTCCGTCCTTTCATGTTAGTTGCTAATCTCCGCTTGCTTTCTTCCTTTGCTGTCAGTCGCTTGGCTTATCTGGGCTTCCAGTCAAAGGAAATAGTAATTGATATGCTACCTCACACAGGTTGGTACTGGTCTTTATCCTGATTATTATGCCTGTCATATGTATTGGTAATTTGGTGTTGTGCTACTGTTTGCCGATTTCATAAAGGAGTAATTTGGAGCCTAAACTCGTAGGCAAATCATTACATCGGGTGATTTCAGTAGAACTGCACAAAATGATCAGATGGACAGGTACTTATGCTGCTGCTATGTACTCCAAAGTTCACTCAGACAAGGATCGATGTTGACAAGAAGTGCCTATATTCATTCGAGTATCAACCAGCATTAACCAATTGTCAAAATCCAAGTATTAGGAGAGTGAACGCTAAAAATATTACTTGGTGCATAGCCCAGAAAAATGTAGTCCAGTCTTTGGTCCCAACTTTTGCCTTTTGGTTATCGGCACATATGGTAGCGAACTATATGGCATGGAGTCTAAAGATTCCAGACAAGTTGGTTGACGCGTATATTCATCTGGCACTTAATCATTCTGCACGCCAAGGATGCTCCATTTCAGTTGAACTGCACAAAAATTTGGGTGGTTCATTTTCTCAACCGTCTCCTTTCTCGTTTGCAATGTAGAATTTTGGCGAGATACAGGACCAAGATGAGCTAGTAAACTAGTTGGATGAAAGTAGTGGCCAAGTTGCTCAAACCTCCCTCGGAACGAGGCCACTATTTGAGGATAAACCTACAAGCAAAGTTCAGATTGTCTGTGCTGCCTCTTATGTACTCGAAATTTTACTCGTAAAATAACTAATTTTAGCAAGAAGTACCTCCGATTGAACACCATTTACCAGTCTGTACCCTAGGTAATTAAAGTTCGTCCACGGATCATATTGGCTGTGATCTCAATCATTTGGATGCATTAACATACTAAACATGTGTATATCTGAATCTTTTTGTGAATTATGTATGAATATTGTCGTGTGATCTATCAATCATTTGGATGCATAGATATGCCGAGCTTGTGTATATATGAATCTTTTGAGTTGTTGATAGTGAATGTTGGCTATGAATATGAACATGTCCTGTGAACCTGAGTTTGATATGAATGTTTACCTTTTCTGTTGTATTTGTGTGTGAACTTGTTAGTATGCCTACTGTGGGGGTATAAAACGCAGGTCTCTTATAAAAGTAATGTCGTGTCCAATTTATGTTTTCCCTTCTAACCACATTATATATATTTATATTATTACTATTATCGTATATTTTATAGAGACTTATATATACATTATAAAAACATCCCACCTGTTATTAACTTATAAAAGTAAATGTTTAACGGAAGTTGGCAAGGAAAATCCTGGTTGTTTTTGACTCACAGGCAAGGAAAATCCTGGTGATTGCGTACAAAAGCTAGCGAAGATTTTAAGGACCAATTTAATAATAACGCGCTCATTTTTATTTTGAGCAATAACTCGCTAATTTCTTAATTATATATATAAAGAAATGTGCCTCTCCGGTTTATTCTTTGATATTAATTGCTCCTTCTAACATAACATTATATATATAACGAGCCCACCTAATACGTGTATTTCAAGGAAGTGCAAATGGGCTGGGATTTCTTAGAAAATATAAATGGGCCTGATTGACGCGAAATTATTTGTTCACCCAGCCCAGCAAATGGATTGTACATTCTAGAAAACATGAGTTAAATATATGCCACATTTTTGCAGGCTGACATGTGGGCCAATAGGTCGAAGCCTACGCAAGGCATTGTCAACTTGGTCAACAAATGATTGTGTCATCCACAGCCATTGGATTTATATCCAACAGCCGGCATGCACCTTCAATCTCTCGTCTTCTTCCTCCAGCATCGCTGGGACCGCCTGGTCCGGCCTCCGGCGGCTAGCGGCTCTGCTTAGCACGCATCGCTGCGAAGCGCTACCCCACCGCCGGCCAGGCTATCCCTCCACCCCTCGACACCTCCTGTTATTCTCCACAGACTACAGCCCCACGCCGCAACAGAACCAGTTATAACCCTTCTCCTCCTCTCAATCTGCGACTCCACTGCCACGTTTTCCCATCTCCGAGTCCTTCCCGTCCTGGGCCTCGCCGTCGTCCACCGCATCGCTACGTTCGGTGCGGCGTGGTCAACAAACAAGAGTCATCGGAAGAGGACTGTACATGGAGAGCCTGACGGCTGGGAACCATGAGGTCCATGGTCGCACGCAAGGAAAGTTCCTCCTTATTAAGCTAAAAAATGTTTCCTCTACCTGACAGCTGGGACCCACCGGCTGTATCTTCGCACGGAAGGAAGTGCCTCCTTGTTTTGCGAAAAAAATTATTCATCCCGTTGACAGCTGGGACCCGTCAGATTTGGTGACTGACTTGTGGACCTACTAAGCAGACGTGTATGCACGGCTTTGTCAACTTAATCAACAAATGATTCTAGCAGCTGGACTGTTGGATGTTAATCCAATAGATGTGCTCCTTCTTCAACCTCTGTTCTTGCTCCTGTCTCACGTGGGCGGCACCGCGGCTGTGTTGCCGCGCACCCGAACCAGTGAAGTTTCCCACTCCTCTCCATCTGCGACTCCACTGCCCCGTCTTCCCCATCTCCGGGTCGTTCCAGTCTGGGTGCGCTCGGCATGGTGTGGTCAACATGGTCAACAACCGAGAGTCATCGGAAGATGACTGTACGTGAGAGGCTGGCAATGGGGACGCACCACGCCCATGGACACATGCATGCAACGGAACATGGCGAGGTCAACGCAGTCAAGGAACGACTTCCATCGGAAGTATACTGTACGTGGAGAGTCTCAGCTGGGTCCACGGCCGCAGCAAGTAAGTGCCTCCTTATTACGCGGAAAATAATGATTCCGCCAACTAACAGCAGGGACCCACTGGACGGGCCACCGTATTTTGCAAAAAAAAAACGTTTGCCCCCTGACTGCTGGGACCCACCCGACGGGCCACCGTATTTCGCGAAAAAAACGTTCCCCCCGCTGTCAGCTCGGACCCACCGGAAGTGCCTCCTTATTACGCACAAAAAATGAATACTCCTCCGGCTAGCTGGGGCCGGCCTTGGTGGGAGGCTGACTTGTGGGCCTACTAAGTTGACGGGGACGAAGGGCTTTGTCAACTAAGTAAATATGAATGATTCTAGCTCCAGTGATCGTACGATGTCCATCCAACGGCCATAGTGCTTCTTCAACCTCTGGTCTTCTTGCTCCAGCCGCCCAAAGCAGCGCTGGTCGTGCCGCATGCTCCTGCCTCCCGTGGCCGGTTGTGCTGTCGCGGAGGCCTCATCGCCCCCTAGTATTCCCACCGCTGGCCAGCCCCTGCGGCGACGGCAGCCTCACACCGCAGCCGAACCAGTGAACCCTCGTACTCCTCTCCGTGCGGGCTTCCACTGCCACGTCTTCCCCGGCTCCACATCATCCCCTTCCTAGGCCTCATCGTCATCCACCGCCGTGGTGCTCTCCACGCAGCGTGGTCAACGTGGTCAAGGAATGACTTCCATCGGAAGAGTACTGTACGTGGAGAGGCTGACAGCTGGGTCCACGGCCACAGCCCAGTTTTTTCGTGGTTTGCCAAGTAAGTCACTTTGTCAGGCCTGTTGGGCCACAAATCTTTCAAGACGAGGAGAGCTTTCATTCGGCTGGCCGAGAAAATGGCGCATCAGTAATGAGAAATGGGTTGTACATTTTTAAAACACATCAAACCGGCAATTAGTTTCAAATATCTTTTTTTTTTCATTTCCAGATTTTAAATTACATTAATTTTTATGCGTGGAGAATTTGTTGGATTTTATATTGATATACATTTATTTTTAAAATCAGTTTGAATGTGAGTCAAAATTTCAGGATTAAAAATAGTTCGGACCGCACCGGAATATGCAAAATTCCGTATAATTTTTTAACCGTGGCCACAATATGGGCTGTAATGCTAACAAAAAGAATATGGGCTCCAAAAAAACCTTAGTAATTAGCAAATGGGCTGTAAATTTTTAGAAATAATGGCAGATGGGTTGTATGCTGTTTCCTAAAAAAGGTTGACGCATAAGCAGTGACTGTTGGATGGCCATCCAACGGCCATCGTGCTTCTTCAATCTCTGCTCTTCCTGCTCTAGCCGCTCAAACAAGCGCCAGTGAGACTGCCTGCTCCCTCCTCTCTGCGGCCGGCTCTGTTGCCGCGCAGGCCTCACCGCCCCACCATACTCCCATCGCTGGCCTAGACATCCATCTACTCACCCACACCTGCTGTTATTCTCCGGCGACGGCAGACGAACCAGTAAACCCTCGTATAGTCGTACTCCCCTCCGCGTGGGAAACAATTGCCGAGTCTTCCCTGCCTTCGTGTTATTCCCTTCCTAGGCCTCACCGTCGTCCACCGCCCTGGTGCTCTTGACGCGGCCTAGTCAACCTGGTCAACGACCGACATGCATCTGAAGTGGACTGTACGTGGAGAGGCCGACAGCTGGGTCCATGGCCGCACACAAGGAAATGCCTCCTTATTACGCGCAAAATAATGATTCCTCCACCTGACATTAGGGACCCACCGAACGGGCCTCTGTATTTCACGAAAAAACGTTACCGCCGCTGATAGCTCGGACCCACCAGTTATATCTTCGCATGCAAGGAAGTGCCTCCTTATTACGCACAAAAAAATGAATACTCCCACTGTTAGCTGGGATCCAGTATAGTGGCAGGCTGACTTGTGGGCCTACTAAGTTGACGGGGATGGAGGGCTTTGTCAACTTAGTCAATATGCACGATTCTAGCTCCAGTGACCGTACGATGTCCATCCAACGGCCATAGTGCTTCTTCAACATCTGGTCTTCTTGCTCCAGCCGCCCAAACCAGCACCGGCCATGCCTCGTGCTCCTGCCTCCCGTGGCCGGCTACGATGCGGCGGAGGCCTCACCGCCCCTACTACTCCCACCGTTGGCTAGGCGATCCCTCTACTCACCCACACCCCTGTTATTCTGCGGCGACGGCAGCCTCACATCACAGCGAACCAGTGAACCCTCGTACTCCTCTACGCGTGGGCATCCACTGCCGTGTCTTCCCCGGCTCTGCGTCGTCCCCTTCCTAGGCCTCTCCGTTGTCCACCACCCTGGTGCTCTCGGCGCGGCGTGGTCAACGTGGTCAAGGAACGGCTTCCATCGGATGTGGACTGTACGTGGAGAGGCTGACAGCTGGGTCCACGGCCGCAGCAAGGAAGTGCCTCCTTATTACGTGCAAAATAATTATTCCTCCACCTGACAGCGGGGACCCACAGGACGGGCCACCGTATTTCACAAAAAAACGTTTGCCCCTGACTGTTGGGACCCACCAGCTACATCTTCGCACGCAAGGAAGTGTGTCCGGGCAAAAAAAATGATTCGCCCCCCAGACTGCTGGGACCCACCGGCTACATCTTCGCAGGCAAGGAAGTGCCTGACAGTCGGGACCCACCTGGTCGAAGCGTACGTAGCGTTGTCATTCTAGTTGCGAACATGTACGTACATATATACTGGTGGATGTAGAGGCATGCACGTGTCGTAGTAGAGGCGCGCATGTAGCATGTACACGTACGTACAGTGGCCAGGGTGCAAGAAAGAAAATACGGCCATGTATGTGTACATACGGGCGGGGTCTCGAACGCCTACTCGCGCATACGTACGACCAGGGCTCGTGTACATGGCTGGGTCAGAACGGAGAAACAGCGTCGTCGCCGTGTTCATGGGGAGGCAACGGAATGCGTCGTGTTCATGGGGAGGCAACGGAATGCGTCGTGTTCATCGGGAGGCAACGGAACGCGTGGGAGCCAACCGGCTGGGTCAGAACGGAATGCGTGGTCGTGTTCATCGGGAGGGCTTGGACGGAACAGGCGATGGAAACGAGGCCTGGCGTACCGCACAATGGAGGAAATGGACCTCCTACGGTTGAAACGGGGTTCCTGTTGATCGGGAGGGGTGTGGCGTACCGCAAAACGGAGGAAACGGACCACCTACGGTTGAAACGGGGATCCTGTTGATCGAGAGGGGTGTGGCCTACCGCAAAACGAACAAAACGGACCTCCTACAGTCGAAACGGGGGTCCTGTTGATCGGGAGGGGTGTGGCATACCGCAAAACGGACAAAACAGACCTCCTACGGTCGAAACAGGGGTCCTGTTCATCGGGAGGGGTGTGGCATACCGCAAAACGGGACTCCACGGGATACTGTTCATCTCCACCGTCAACCTCCTCCAGCCTCCACGGGCTACCGTCGACCTCCTCCAGCGTCCACCATGCGCTACTCCACCGGCTACTGTTCAACCACCCCTCCACGGGCACCCCTCCACCGTCTAGTGCTCATCCAGCCCTCCACACCACGGGGTCCTGTTCAACCACCCCTCCACGGGCACCCCTCCACTGTCTACTGTTCATCTAGCCCTCCACCACACCACGGGGTCCTGTTCATCCAGAAGCAACGCCACCGCTCACTGTTCATCCAACCCCCCCCCCCCCCCCCGCCCGCAACACTCACTGTTCATCCCAGAGGCAGCATCGATCGGCTTTAGTTAGCAGCAGTAGCGAAGGAATCGCTTGATCGGGTTCAGTTAACAGCCATCGATCGATCGCTCGGGTTTAGTAACGCGTAGCCTGCAGTCCAATCGCTCGGGTTCAGTTAGAGCCCAATGCCTCCCTCGGGTTCAATTAGAGCCAACGCCTCGCACACACATGCATACGTGTACGAGAGAAACATGCATCGCTCGGCCCCCGACCTCCCACCGTAACTGGGAACTCCCCGAAATTTTCCTCACCCTCGCTTCTACCACGGTTTTTTCCGTCATGGACGGCCCAAAGAATGTCATGCAGCTGCGTCTCTGGCCCGCCCAGGATGAAAAGCCCATTTTCTGTCATGTTCTTTCGACATAGAAGTAGGAGCCCACCACATCTATGATCATACCGGGTTTTGTCACAATTATCGTCATAAAAGTGTCATATGTATGACAAAATTTTTTTCGTTCGGCCCAACATGTCACGGATGTGTCTTTTTTTTTGTAGTGTCACAGGGACCCGGAAGAACAGCTCGGGGGCCTCGGGGACGGCGTGACGACGACGAATCCATTGATAGTGTTCCATGGCAAAAGGTTGGAGACAACGCCGATCCCATCGGCTTGGAGCTCTTCAACTCATGTTCGTTTGCGGAGAGGTCGAATAAGACGAGGGCGACGTCCTGTACATCTGGCTCGATGAGGTGACGACGATGGTCGCAGGAAGCTTGAACGGCAGCAACGGTTGCTCTCGGGTGGCTGCGTAATAGAGAGCTAGAGGGCGAGGGAGAAAGCAGAGAGTAAGGGGAAAGTGAGAGGGGGGCCTCGGGCGTCTCCAGACGCAGATTAGGATGAAGGAGTGGCCTCCAGTGCGAAGCAGGAGGTGGAGGGCTCCGCGGGTGTGCAGGCGTGTTCGCTCCTGCCTACTGTCAGGAGGAAGACGATGAGCGAGGAGGTAAGTGGGCTGGGCCGTTAGGCTTTCAAGGTAAAAAGGCCCGGGTGGGTTTCTTTCTCTCTCTTTCCTTCTACTTTTGTTTCCGTTTTCTAGTTTTCTGATGTAGTTTTGAGCTTAGGAAAAATAGCAAGTCATTTTATAAAATCCTAAAAATATTCATGGACACTTTCTGAATTATTTTAGTGGCCCAAAAATAGTTCCAACATTATTTGAACATTTAAATTATTTATAGTACTTAAATGCCCAAAGTCAAATACAATAAAATTTAGTTCAAAAATCCAGAATGGCCTAGAAATATGTGCATCAATTTTGGTAGAGGTTTTCACCTTTATGAAAAATCATGAACTTTTCTAAAGGGCATTTGGATGCATTGAAAATATATTTATTGAGCCTAGTTGAATTCATTTGGTTCTAGGGTTTCAACAAATCCCCATTTCAACTTTCAAAGAAATTTAGACATGATGCATGGATGCTTGTGCAACTATTTGCAATCAAATTCTAGGGCTGTGACAACTCACCCCCACTAAACAAGAATCTCGTCCCGAGATTCAAGACATGAGGTAAGAAGACAAATGGGGATACAAAGCTAACACAATCTTCATGCTCCAACTTGCATTTCATAAGAACGTTGATTCGATCATCATCTTGATCTTGACATATTTGCTTTCGAGATCTTTATCCAACACGACAACAGAAATAAACTCTACGGGATTTAATCTTCTCAAAGATCGAGCAACTCATGATCAATTCATGGAATGAGACATAATAACATCTCTTGGGCCGAGACACATAACACACATCAGGGGTGATGGAAAAGTAGATGACGAAGGTTCAAGTTGGTAGGCAACGATTCCATGCTTGAGTAAGATGGTGCATGGTTTCAAAGTAGCATGGAGATAATTGCCATGATTCCATAACGTGGCACCTTAGGGAAGGTGACTCATAGAATTATTCCCTTAAGTGGCAAAAAGAATTACTTTTGATGCATAGATCATTTGAACTCTTCATACCAGCCTGAGGCAATTCACAATTGATCATTTGAAGGAATTCGAAAGAATGGCATACTTAGTTTGGAAAGGAAACTAGAGTTATAAGATAACTCGGCAAACGGAAGGCACATTCCAATTGATACCGAGGATATAACCTAGTGTCTGAGCATGCTCTCAAGAACTTGAGCATTTCCATATTCATCAGGAACTTACCAACATCCGTGCCGACGATCCTGGAACACATCGTACTACCATGATGAATAGTGATGGACGGTGCAGATGCATAGGAAGGCAACACTTTCTCGGATTTCACCTTAGCAATGCCAAGGAAACGAAATCTGAAGGATCGGCCGAGAGACATTTATCACTCCGCTTCTAATGTTCTCCTTGATGTACCAGCTTAACCCAATACCATTTGGTATCTGGAACATCAAGTAAAGGTCTGACTTCGGGAGCTCAAAGAACCCGTAAGGAACAACTTATGGATTAAGTCATACCAACTCCTCATGGAAGAATGGCCAAATTGCTGACTCAAGATACTACAATAAGAGATCTCCCGGATAAGTGTGTTGGCCATGACATCCACTTAACGGTTCAAAAGACCAATATTATAATTCTTGGGAATGTCCCAACCATCATATCTACCTGAGATTCAGATCTGGTTGGTAGCAGGATATTTCAGATGGCATGTCTGAAAAGGAAAGGTTGCAGTGCAAACCGACGAGATGGTGTTGTGAGATTCTCGGGAAATGAACTACGATAACATGAGCTGGTTCTGCTACATACATGTGAACACGTTGTCCAAACAAGCATGACCACATAGTAGTCTTACAATAAAACACTACCGAGTTTTGGTTGGGAACCATCATTGAATATAGCAAAGTCTTGTGCATGTCCGTCTGGGCCCTTCGAGAATATCATTTAAACTTCTTATCCTTGAACAAATCAATCAGTGGCTTCGTGTGCTGGGGATACATATAGAATGAAGGTGGCAAGTCTCCAAACCATAGAATACTTTGCACTTGTGCATGACTGACTTGGGATGATTCCAGAGGAAGCAAAATTAACTTTCTCAAATTCACGGCGGTAACTTTCACCAAATGCACGTGAATTAGAGGTAGTCACTTCTTTCATCCAAACATATGCTTCATGAACGAAACATGAAGAAATGCTTACACAAGTTTGCAACACTAGCTTGATGCCCGACAAAATCATGGAGAAGATAAGGATGTTGTCGATGGGCTCAAGAACAAACCATCCAGGCTTCCATATAGATGGAATTCCACAATTAAGTGAACACGGTGATAGCATTGGTCAGACCAAAGGATGTAATGGTGTATGCCCAAGGGATCAACCATAAGTAAGACAACATTAGGAACATCATTTGTTCCGATTTGATTTGAGGATAGCCCACACTCAAATAGAAGTTTGGACAAGACAATAGATCCAATAACTGATCACAAGGACCAATCGATGAAGATATCATCCTTATTCAACACACACACATAAATAGATATCCCTTAACATGAACTAAGTCAGACAAGATTTTATCTTCCAACTCTCCAAGTTGTTGTTTAGCCTATCCAACAAGCTCAGGGGTATTCAACACAGACTCTTGGAGAAAGGGGTGGTTTACAAAAAAACCAACTTGATCATGAACTCAACATAGCGGTCAGGTGACAACCTGATAACACTTCTGAGAAGATATTCGGAAAATCACGAACCACCAATATGTTACTAAGCTCGAGAGCAATCTTGCTTTTTAGGGCAAGACGATGTGAGCAAGAGAGTGATGGATTGACACAATCTTATCTCATTGATCAAGGGGTGCACCAGGGAAAATGGACTAGGTCACACAATAGATCTTAGGATGCTGATTCAATAACCAACACGCTAAGAATGAAATTATTGTCCATTAACTACCAAGCAATGAGGTTGCTAGGAGTATTGATTTCACACATCACAATTCACTTGTCGGCATTCCGGTTACAACAACACGGGACCGAGGAATGAATAATGATGGCGAGAAGTATCACTGCGTCAAGAGTTCATAAGAGGTGGTGCAATCTTAATGACATTCTTGACATAAAGATGGTAACACTCCAAGGTAGAACAGAGCAAAAGCTCGATTGGCATTTTGATCCACTGAATACAACTACTTTGACCCAATCCTCGCAGTGGACAAGGTACTGGAGTTTGTTTCTCCTAGTCATTCCAGAATAGAATGGCTTGATAGACCACAAGGATATGAGGTATCGACGAACGAATGCACACATACTCTAGACTATCGATTGATAGACAATGGTCGGAATACAAGTGAAGAGTAACAACTCAAGGAACATATATCTTTCTGAGTTGTGGATGCATAGATTAGTATGTCGAGAAAAGCTCAACATTTCTTCCGGATAACCCATGCAGAAGGTAGAACTAGCAGATTCACAATGTAGAATGGAGAACTCATTAAGAGCACTCTGGTTGTGATCTTTTGGTTCAAAGAACTTCTGCCATAAGTAGTTCGTCATATTTGGAAGAGGAAAATACTATGGACCTCGAGGACTATCGCAAAGTTTACTAATATCCTAAAGGAATGAGAAAACACTATCAACATGAGGTAAGTAGAGTGAATCTTGGGTTCAAGAACCCAGGAATGGAATACCTACTAGCTAATAACATCACGAGTTACTTTCAAGAATGGCGGCCAGATTCATCACACTGGGAACACAAAACATGTCTAGATTACCAGGTGATCCTCTAAGATGCCTAGAGTCATAATAATAGTTCCAACATATATACCGAAGTAATGAAGTACCTCAACACACTGATTACTGTGGTTAATCTGGCCCAAAAGAACATCGAGAACAGAAACAAGGGAGTTGCAAATGCATCGGATTATTTAGAAACCTGGGAAGACTCGGACAACATAATGGTTGTAGTTGCTGAAAAAGGTTTGGGACATCCTGAAAATGGTGGCATAACCACTTAACATCATAATATCAAGGTTCCGAGATCAACTATGAACACATGGAAGTAGTAGAAACTGAACTGAGACTTGAATCCATCAATCCTATAAGTCTATGGATTAGTAACTCCTCATCCTGATAGAAAGAAGAGAAGGCCTAGCTTCTTATCCCCGTAGAAAAGATGAGGGTGACTTAGATCAGAAGGGCATAAGGTAAAGGAGTAAAAAGAGCCTTACGTTCCCTTCCACAATCAATTCCCTTATATAAATAAAGCATTTCTAGACTCAACTTCGACCAGTTTGGCTTGGTAATCCTACAGGCAGTCAGGCTCTTATACCAAAGCTGTCAGGACCCCGATCCTAAGTCACACCAATCTAGCATGTAACACATCATATCACTTTGCGGCCTCACGCACGGTATTCCCACGGGTGCCACCTTACCTGGCCCCGGACCATTTGCGCCTTTTGGCTCACGTATATGATAGTGTCGCTTGCATCCATATGACAGAGAACCCGGGCCGACATGACTAGTCGTGAACCCAAAGTGGCACTGACTTACGGGGACAGGCATACATGAAGCAGCACCGAGCGTGTCGGTCATCAGCGTGTGAATCCGGGCTGTAGCAACTTGGCTAACAGGACTCTGGGAACCCGGGCTATAGGAGGCTAGCAGGACTCTGGAAGTCACCGCGTGACATTTCCCCGAAGGGACAGACACAGGAACGAAGTGGATCACATGTCGGCCAGTCTAAGTGTTCCGGAGCAGTAGTAACTGGGCTAGCAGGATTCCAGTAAACCGGGCTGTAGCAGACTACCATGGCTCAGTGGAAGCACTAGACTACATTTCCCCATAAGAGAGGCTACCAAGGATAAACAACTAGGTTGTTGGATCCCACACATACCAAGCATTTCAATCATACACACAATATGCTCGATATGTGCAAATACAACATGGCATCACAACAAAACTCTATGACTCAAAGTATTTATTCATAAGACTCCGAAGAGTCTGATATTACAAACATGGGTCTCATGACCCAGCATTCAAGTCATACAAGCAATATCACATGCAGAAGCTTATCTTGTCTGAGTACAAACATCTACAAATGAAAAAGGCTGAGAAGCCTGACTATCTACAAAATCATGCCGAGGACACAAGATCGTTGCTGAGGTAACAAGCTAAATGTCGAAGTCCACACGGAACTACTAGTGAGACTGAAATCTCTCTGCAAGTAACTCTTTTGAGGTGGCGCACACGAGTCCACATATTCACCACATCAATACACCACTATGGATCCGCTCCCGTCTCCCTACGAGAACGCCATCCATAGCACTCACGCTTATCTTGTGCATTTTAGAGTATCCACTTTCACTTGTCTATGAACTGTACAGGCAACCCAGCAGTCCTTTACCACGGACACGGCTATTCGAATTGATGATGTTAACCCTGCAGGGGTGTACTTCTTCACACACGCTCTCGCCACTTACCACCATGTACACATCATGTATCTCGGCAACCTTCAAGCGGAAGCTTGCCGAAGGAGTCGGCCACGACCTGACTAACCACACAGGTCTCCAGTCTGGGTTTATCGCCTATTCGGGTTCCATCCGCAAGGAGATCCGGCCGGGTTTCGCTCAAAGCCCAAACAATGAGAGCAGGGTTCCTGAGGCACCAATCGGGCGTCGCGGTACTGTAAGTGCATCTAGTGCCACCCCTAGTTGGTTTTGGAGTATTACGACAAACCTGGTTGAGGGACTAAAGTGTTTGTGAGAATTGTGGGATAACACAGGTAGAAGTCCCTCATTGATTCGGTTTTCCTACTAGAGATGACCCCTAAAAATGTATGAAGACATAGAAGCCAAAGGTGGGATGTGAAGACATTCACATTGAAGACTATGACAAGAGAAGACATCGTGTGAAGACTATGGAGCGCGAAGACTTAGTTGTTTCATCGTTCTTTTTCTTCTTCGTTGAGTCATAGGAACCACCGTACTGTTAAGTGGGGTCCAAGAGAACCAGTCAGAAGGACTGAAGTGATGCTTAACCAAAATCCTATGTCTTCGAGCGAAGATAATGAGAGAAAATCTTATCCAGAGCTGGAACACGTGTATCCCAAGTAAAGTTGTCGTGTGTGTTTGAAATATGACCGTTGGAACACGTGTCAGTTCCTTAGTGACCCAGGGTCATTTCGAACAAATCAGGTCGGGTTGCCTAGTGGCTATAAATAGCCCACCCCCTACAACCATAAACGGTAGGCTGCTCAGAGTTAGTGTACGCCTTTT
Organism: Triticum aestivum; assembly: GCF_018294505.1. Classification (NCBI taxonomy): domain Eukaryota; kingdom Viridiplantae; phylum Streptophyta; class Magnoliopsida; order Poales; family Poaceae; genus Triticum; species Triticum aestivum. The sequence goes on from NC_057809.1 coordinate 394,685,108, forward strand.
GTCGTTTGAGAGCAACCTACCTCGAAGCCTTTGAGAGAGAATTCCTTGCAAGGATAAAGCCCTAAACACCCAGAGCCAAAGAGTGTTAGGCATCACTTAAGTCTTCCTGTCTGTGTGATCTCAAGACTTATTACACTTGAGGACTGTGAATCCTCCAGCCGGTTAGGCGTCGCATTCTAAGCATCCAAGAGTCATAGTGGATTGCCGGTGAACGAAGTCTATGAAGGTTTGGAAGTCTGCCTTGAAGACTTACCAGAGTGATTAGGCGAGGACTGGGTGTCCTTAGCTCAAGGGGAATAAGGTGAAGACACGGTCTTCTGAGTTGAATCTCAGCCTCCCTAACCAGACGTATAGTTGTCACAGCAACTGGAACTGGTCCAACAAATCATTGTCTTCAACGAGTCACTGGTTCTATCCTTCCCATCTATTTATTTACAGTTGGTCCTTATGAAGTCATTATCTGTTTGCATTATCTTTTTTCTTCACTGAGTGACTGCTTATTCTGATTGGCTTCATACTATCTTCCTATCTGATCTATACTGCCTAGCTGCCATTAGTCATTGTGCTTTCACTTCATTGAATACTTGACTATGGCTTCCTTAGTGTAGTCTACCTTCCACTGCATGGTAATAGGTTTATTTCTATAGTTTGTCTTCGAAACTCCCATGTTTTGAAGACTTTCTTAAAAATCGCCTATTCACCCCCCCTCTAGTCGATCACTAGCACTTTCAATTGGCACCAGATAGACTTAGGAAAGAAGCATAGAGGGGTTAGGGTCTGATCACATTCACTTAGTTCAAAAGATTCAGCAAGAAGTCATAGCTATAAGTGAATGTTGTAGAGGAGAGAAACCAAATCAGTACGTTGAAGATAAACGTGAATCCATGTTAACATTGAAGACAAACAGAAAGCGAAGACTTTGCAAATGTAACGCCATGTGAAAAACACTTCTTAGGGAGTATTAGACCCAGACACGGCGCACAATTATTGTGGCACTCCGAAGTCAAATTCCACGTTAATGTATTCACACTCAGAATGCAAGTCTTCGATTGAAGACATATGTTACTTCGTGTGTTGCACATCTAAGTCATCAACATGCACAAGTGTTAGGAAGTGTGCCTGATCACAGGACATTTGAGGATTTCAAGATATTTAGCTCACACTGTAACTTGCAAAACCTTTTCTCATCCAAGGGCTTTGTGAAGATATCTGCCAGTTGCTCTTCAGTGTTGACGTGTATGATATCAATATATCTTCCTTCATGACATGATCTCTGAGAAAGTGATGACGAATTTCAATGTGCTTTGTCTTCAAGTGCTGAACTGGGTTGTTAGCAATCTTGATGGCGCTCTCTTTGTCGCAGTAGAGTGGCACTTGCTTCAGATGAATGCCATAGTCCTTGAGTGTTTGGTTCATCCATTGAAGCTGAGCGAAGGTTTGGAAGTCTGCCTTGAAGAATTACCAGAGTGATTGGGAGAGGACTGGGTGTCCTTAGCTCAAGAGGAATCAGGTGAAGACACGGTCTTCTGAGTTGAATCTCAGCCTCCCTAACCAGACGTACAGTTCTCACAACAACTGGAACTGGTCCAACAAATCATTGTCTTCAACGAGTCACTGGTTCTATCCTTCCCATCTCTTTATTTATGGTTGGTCCTTGTGAAGTCATTGTCTGTTTGCATTATCTTTTGTCTTCACTGGGTGACTGCTTGTTCTGATTGGCTTCGTACTATCTTCCTATCTGATCTATACTACCTAGCTGCCATTAGTCGTTGTGCTTTCACTTCATTGAATACTTGACTATGGCTTGCTTAGTGTAGTCTACCTTCCACTGCATGGTAATAGGTTTATTTCTATCGTTTGTCTTTGAAACTCCCATGTTTTGAAGACTTTCTTAAAAATCGCCTATTCACCCCCCTCTAGTTGATCACTAGCACTTTCAGGTACACCATGCCTCGTGTCCCTACCACATCATAGCCCACCCCTAGGGTCAGCGCTATGCACGGCCCCCAACGCATATCCTACAAACATCAAAAACTAGTTGCAACTCCTGGACAGAGATTGAGGCGATTAATAAGCCGAGAGGGGTCGAGTTACCGGAACCCAATGTGTGGTAGTAATTATTCATGGATCACAAACACAGAACTCAGTTCCTAAGGATGGTTTCAATGAGACAACCCACCATGTACTCCTACATGGCCTCTCACCGCTACCTTTACCAAATCGTGTTCACACACTTAGCTCTTAACAGTAGGACATGTTCACCACATTCCAATTCATCCCCGATGAATCAGACCTGACTGAACTCTAAGAAGTAGTAGGCATGACAACAAGCATGAATGAGTAGGCACATCAGGGCTCAAACAACTCCTACTCATGCTAGTGGGTTTCATCTATTTACTGTGGCAATGACAGGTCATGCAGAGGAAAGGGGTTCAACTACCGTGGCATGTAACCGTTGAATCGTTGTTGTCCTAATGCAATAAAAGAGAGCAGGAGCGAGAGAGTGGGATTGTATCGAAATGAACAAGGGGGTTTTGCTTGCCTGGCACTTCTGAAGATGATATAGCTCTTCATCGGTGTCATCAAACTCATCGTCGGAACATACGTCTACAGAGGGGGAACAACCATCGGCAAACAAGAGGGAACACAATCAATGCAATGCAACAATATGATGCATGAATGTAACATGGCAATATCTTGTGATTTGAGCTAATGCAACTAGCAATGATTTAAATGAAGTTGGTTTGAACCCTAGGTTCAAATTCAAACCCCATATGTTAAAGTTCATATGCCATTTATTTGATTTGACTTGATCAGCAGGCATAAGTTGCTCAAACATGCATTAAAATTGTACAGATGGATAGATTGGATTTTTCTAATAATTTTTCATATATAAATTATTTCATTCTGAGCAACGGTTGATTTTCTATGATTTTTCAAAGTTTAGGTTATTTTCTGAAAATAAATAAATCATTACTCATTTATTTAAAATCCAGAAACAGATTACTGCGTCAGCATGACAGTGGCATGACATTAGCAAGTCGACTGGGGCTGACCAGGGTCAAATTTGACTAGTGGGGTCCACTGGTCTGTGACCCGGCCTCACTAGTGTCACGAACAGGTGGGTCCGGTCAACGACCACATCAGCATGGTCAACTCTGACGTCTGGGTCCCGTTGGGTTATAACTAATCTAAGAAGAAATAAAACTAGGGTTAATTAGGGTGTGGGGCCCATGCGTTAATGGCCCAGGGTGTTGGTTAGTGGGGTGATTATGCCCTAATGGCCGGTTACGCCGGTGTTTAGCCGACGGCGACCAACCAGAGCGGCGGCGGCTCGCCGGAGTGGCGCTAGGGGCAGCAGCTGGGCACGCGGGTGGGTTTGCTCGAACGTCCGCAGTGCGGCATGTCCAGTGGTGGTCGTTGCAGCTGCTGGCATGGGGTGTAGCGGCGGCAGCGACGGGCGGGGCGGCGGCCGGGTTGCGGTGGTGCGCGGGCGCGGAGCTGCGGGTAGCTAGCGACCCAGTGGAGCAGCGGGGCAGCATCAGTAGAGCACCCGGAGCACGATGGGCAGCTGTGCAGGGCGGAACGAGCTCGACATCAAGCATAGCATCGGCCATGGCGGACAGCGGTGCTCGGGCACGTGGGCGAGGGTGCAACAGCACGGGAACCAGCAGAACGAGGGAGGGGAACTGGGAAGGAGCTCACAGGGACCCGGAAGAACAGCTTGGGGGCCTCGGGGACGGCGTGACGACGACGAATCCATCGACGGTGTTCCACGGCAGAAGGTTGGAGACGACGCCGATCCCATCGGCTTGGAGCTCTTCAGCTCATGTTCATTTGCGGAGAGGTCGAAGAAGACGAGGGCGACGTCCTATACATCTGGCTCGACGAGGTGATGACGATGGTCGCAGGAAGCTTGAACAGCGGCGATGGTTGCTCTCAGGTGGCTGCGTAATAGAGAGCTAGAGGGCGAGGGAGAAAGCAGAGAGTAAGGGGAAAGTGAGAGGGGGGCCTCGGGCGTCTCCAGACGCAGATTAGGATGAAGGAGTGGCCTCCAGCGCGAAGCAGGAGGTGGAGGGCTCCGCGGGTGCGCGCACGTGTTCGCTCCTGCCTACTGTCAGGAGGAAGACGACGAGCGAGGAGGCAAGTGGGCTGGGCCATCAGGATTTCAAGGTAAAAAGGCCCGGGTGGGTTTCTTTCTCTCTCTGTCTTTCTACTTTTGTTTCTGTTTTCTAGTTTTCTGCTGTAGTTTTGAGCTTAGGAAAAATACCAAGGCATTTTCTAAAATCCTAAAAATATTCATGGACACTTTCTAAATTATTTCAGTGGCCCAAAAATAGTTCCAACATTATTTGAACATTTAAATTATTTATAGTATTTAAATGCACAAAGTCAAATACAATAAGATTTAGTTCAAAAATCCAGAATGGCCTAGAAATATGTGCATCATTTTTGGCAGAGGTTTTCACCTTTATCAAAAATCATGAACTTTTCTAAAGGGCATTTGGATTCATTGAAAATATATTTATTGAGCCTAGTTGAATTCATTTGGTGCTAGGGTTTCAACAAATCCCCATTTCAACTTTCAAAGAAATTTAGACATGATGCATGGATGCTTGTGCAACTATTTGCAATCAAATTCTATGGTTGTGACACCTCTGTTCGGCGGCCGAGGCTCCTCGTCGTCGTCTTCGCTTTGAGATCCCTTATCCTTGTTTTTGGCATTTGACTTGTAGGCCTGTTTAAAAACCCAACCATCTCTATTGGTATGATTGGGTGTTTTGTCTGGGGTGCCATGAATCTGGCACGGACGATCAAGTATGCGGTCCAGGCTAGATGGGCCCGAATTGTTCTTTTTGAACGACTTCTTCTGCTGACTAGGCTTAGAGCCAGTGAATCCGACATTGACCGCCATGTCCTTGGTGTTGTCATTGTTATTTCGACGTTTGTATCTGTTGGGTCGAGACTTGTCATTGCTATTTTTAGCTTTAGGGGTGCTGGCGTCGCTTGCATTGTTTTTGCTACGGGCCATCCAACTATCCTCGCCTGCGCAAAAGTGGGTCATGAGTGCCACAAGGGCCGCCATGGACTTTGGCTTCTCTTGGCCGAGGTGGCGAGCGAGCCATTCATCACGGATGCTGTGTTTAAAGGCCGCTAGGGCTTCGGCATCCGGACAGTCGACTATCTGGTTCTTTTTAGTTAGGAACCTGGTCCAGAATTTCTAGGCGGACTCTCCGGGCTGTTGAACTATATGGCTTAAGTCATCGGCGTCCGGAGGACAAATGTATGTACCTTGGAAGTTATCAAGGAAGGCTTCTTACAAGTCCTCCTAGCTGCCGATGGAGTTTTCGGGCAGGTTGTTCAACCAGTGCCGTGCTGGTCCTTTGAGTTTCAGGGGGGTTATTTAATGGCATGAAGGTCATCGCCGCGGGCCATATGAATGTGGAGAATGAAGTCTTTGATCCATACCGCGGGGTCTGTGGTGCCATCATATGATTCTATATTCACGGGTTTGAACCCTTTTGGGAATTCATGTTCCATGACTTCGTCGGTGAAGCAATGAGGGTGTGCGGCGCCTCTATATCGGGTCGTATCGCGATGTAGCTCTGATGGGGTCCATATGCGGCTTTCATCCCGCGCATGACTAGGTTTGTCACGTCCGAATAGATGGCCGTCGTCGCATGTCGGGGCATGTCCTCGCAATCCGTAGATCGATCTGGTATGTCCTGCTTTATTGTTCAGGTCATGTCGAAGGTCATATGTATGACCGTGAGCTGATTTACCTCTGCCTTTGCGATGAGGCGGGGCGGGCTGGTGTTTGGCTTGAGTTGCCGCTTTGTCTCAGCCACGTGGTGGTCGGTCAGGCACATTGCGCGATGGTGGTATGTGTTCTGGCGCCTCGTTGTCGAACTGAGGTACTAATTGGCGCTTCAGGTAGCTTTTGGTCAGGCACTTGAGGCCGTATTCTTCGGCTTATAGGACGTCAGTCCATTTATCATTGAGCAGATCTTGGTCAGCTTTAAGCTGCTGCTGCTTCTTTTTCAGGCTCCTTGCAGTGGCTATTAGCTGGCGCTTGAAGCGCTCTTGCTCAAGAGGTTCCTCAGGCACGATGAAATCCTCGGTGCCGAGGCTCGCCTCATCTTCGAAGAGCGGAAGATAACTACTGTCCTTTGAGTCCTCATGCGTGGCCTGTTTACCAGGGCTAACCTGCCCATCTTCCCGTTCATCCTGTTCAGTAGCTGCGTCAACGGGGTCTTCATTGTCTTTGGCACCTTCCGGAGTGGTATCTTCTCCTGTGCCGGTATTGATTTCTTTACTGCAGCGTGACTTAGAGCGGCGCCGCTGATGCCGGCATTTTGATTGTATCTCAGGAGGTTTATCCTCAACTGGATCTTCTTTGTCATCGTCGCTGTTCTATTTTGGTGCATCCACCATGTATACATCGTACGAGGAAGTGGCCGTCCAGCATCTGGTGAACGGTGGGTCCTGGGCCTCTTCTTCTCCAGCATCGTCGTCCATACCGTCGATGTTATTAGAGTAATCGAGCATGTCAGTTAAGTCTTCAACAGTGGCTATGAAGTGGGTGGCGGGTGGGGAGCGAAATTCCCTGTCATCAGCTTCTAGTTCGAACTGGATATAGTTCGGCTATGAATCCCCCGCTAAGGATAGATTTTTTTAATGAATTCAGCACATCGCCCATGGGTGAGTGCCGAAAGATGTCCGTGGTGCTGAATTCGGCGATAGATAATCGATCGTGCTCGACATCCACGGACGCACATAGTTTGGAACTTTTAAGCGGAAACGAGCCCGAGGTTCCGGTGACACAGGCATTACCCGAGGTTAGGTCTGTGTGCGGCTCCAACGCCGCGGAGTCTGTGGCTTCCATGGCGGGGTTAAGCTTCCTGTCCTCGGATGGCGCGACCTGCTCCGAATCTAAGGCCAGAGCGGTTACAGGTGCAATTTCCTGGGTATGGCCCGATGACAGATCTAAGTCATGTTCATCGAGGTGACGGGGAGCGATTGGCGTGGTATCGAATCCATCAAAGATCAAGTCTCCGCAGATATCCGTGACGTAGTTCAAGCTCCCAAATTTGACCTGACGGCCAGGGGCGTAGCTGTCGTTCTGCTCTAGATGGCCAAGCGAGTTGGCCCGCAGTGCGAAGCCGCTGAACACCAAGATCTGTCCGGGGAGGAAGACCTCCCCTTGGACACCGCCGTTGTAGATGATTGAAGGAGCCATCAAACCTTTTGAGGATGGCACAGTGGAACTCTCAATGAAAGCACCAATGTCGGTGTCAAAACCGGCGGATCTCGAGTAGGGGGTCCCGAACTGTGTGTCTAAGGTCGATGGTAATAGGAGACAGGGGACACGATGTTTACCCAGGTTCGGGCCCCCTCTATGGAGGTAATACCCTAGTTCCTGCTTGATTGATCTTGATGAATATGATTATTACAAGAGTTGATCTACCATGAGATCGTAATGGCTAAACCCTAAGAGTGTAACCTGGCTATGATTATTCATGATTTGGCCTATCTACGGACCTAGCCCTCCGGTTTATATAGACATGGGAGGGATCTAGGGTTACAGAAGGTCGGTTACAGAGAAAGGAACCTTCATAGTTGGTCTCCAAGCTTTCCTTCCACGCCAAGGAGAGTCCTATCCGAACATGGGTAGAGTCTTTGGTCTTTGTATGCTTATGGCCCATCAGTCCGACCCATATCCAATAGATCGGACACTCGAGGACCCCTTAGTCCAGGACTCCCTCAATCACGACGAGGACGACGAGTCCGGCGAGCACGAGTTCCAGAAAGCTACAGAGGCCACGTGCGTCAACGATGGCGCCTCGTTGCACACCTCTCATCGCCAACTAAAACAGTGGGCATGAGAGGTCACTGCGGCAGAGCCATCGTTCGATGCCCAGAAGCCACTGAAGTGGTCCTGCACGCCCGTCATTTTTGACACCGAGGATCACCCTGATCGAACAACTGCCGTCGGGTGCTTGCCGTTGTTGGTTTCACCAACAATACGCAACCTCAAGGTGACAAAAGTGCTGGTTGACGATGGGGGCGGTTTGAACTTGATCTTGCCTGCTGTGATCAAGAGGGTGCAGATTCCCGATGGAGATCTCGAGGAGACGGGCACGTTTCAATGGTTCAACCCGGGAAGGAGAGAGCCAAACGGCAAAATTACGCTGCCTGTTACGTTTGGGGGCGAGCTAAACTATAGGATGGAGAAGATCGTTTTCGATGTCGTCTAAATCCCCTTGCCATACAATGGGATTCTTGGCCGCCCAGCGCTAGCCAAGTTCATGGCAGCGTCCCACTACGCCTACAACACACTGAAGATGTCGGGGCCGCTGACCATCATCAGCGTCCCCTCTGACAAGAAAGACGCGCTCATCTGCGCTGACCAACTCTACTAAGAGGCAGTTGCAGCAACAGCCGCCAAGGCACTTGCTCCTGTCGCCCCGGGAAGGAAGAAGGCTGGCAAGACCCCTTCTGGCAAGACCTCTTCCGGCAAGACCTCTTGCACCCACTCCGGCAAGCGCGCCTCTTCGGAGTGTTGCGCTCCCGTCGAGGACGTGCCAGAGAGCTCCATCGGCAAGAGCAAGAAGTCCAAGCCTGCACCACCAGAAACCAAGAAGGTGTCCGTCAAGGAGGAAGGCATGGGCGGGGCTTTCACTATAAGCTCCACCCTCGACAACAAATAGGAAAGCACGCTCGTCGCCTTCCTGCAGGCGAATGTCGATGGTCTTGCATGGAAAGCATCCGACATCTCTGGCGTTCCCAGGGAGGTGATTGAGCACCATCTTGCCGTCTATCCTCATGCGCGGCCCGTCAAGACAAAAGTCAGGAAGCAAGCTTTGGAGCGACAAGAGTTCATCATCGAGGAGATCAGAAAGTTGGAGGCGGCAGGCCTGGTTAGAGGAGTGCTCCACCCTACATGGTTGGCCAATCCGGTGGTGGTGCATAAGGCAAATGGGAAATGGAGGCTGTGTATTGACTACAAGATGTCAATAAAGCCTATCCAAAGGATCCTTTTCCTCTGCCACGCACCAACTAGATTGTGGACTCCACTGCCGGGTGTGACCTGCTATCATTCCTCGATGCCTATTTAGGATACCACCAGATCTTCATGATGAAGGAAGACGAAGAAAAACCGCGTTCATCACCCCATGTGGTACGTACTATTTTGTACGAATGCCTTTCGGGTTGAAGAGCGCTGGTTCAACGTTTTTCTGAGCAGTCCATATTGGTTTTGAGCCCTAGCTACATAGACATATGGAAGCTTATATGGACGACATAGTGGTCAAAACCAAGGATAGGGCCACGCTCGTGCAAGATTTAGAAGAAACATTTGCAAATCTGCACAAGATCAACCTCAAGCTCAACCTAGAGAAGTGCGTGTTCGATGTCCCCTCCGGCAAACTTCTTGGGTTCTTTGTGTCTCAACACGGAATTGAGGCAAATCCCAACAAGACCAAGGCAATCGAGCAGATTGAGGTGCCAAAATGGGTCAAAGACGTCCATAGGCTCGCCGGCTGCGTTGCTGCCCTGAGTAGGTTCATCTCCAAATCTGCTGAGGGTGCCCTCCCCTTTTTCAAAGTTTTGAAAAAGGCGGGTCCAGTAAAGTGGACTCCGGAGGCAGAGGCAGCGCTGCAAGATTTGAGGAGGTACCTTTCCTCCACGCCAATACTAGTCACGCCTAAACCGCAAGAGCCGTTGTTGCTGTACTTAGCAGCAACGAATCAAGTGGTCAGTGCTGCGCTGGTGGAGCAGAGGGAACTTGAGGAAGAAGCGGCAATAGCAGCAGAGCCATCAGATGGTGGGCTGGGGCCCTCCCTGGCAGAGCCTGATGACAGCAAGGAGGAACCCCCGGCGAGGCATATCCCCGACAAGGCAGAGTCTGAGCAGATGGGCGAAGTGGGACAGAAGAAGAAGGTGGTGCAGCACCCCGTTTATTTTGTCAGTTCCCTCTTGCAGGGGGCTAGATCAAGATATTCTGGTATGCAGAAGCTACTTTTCGGCCTCCTCGTGGCCTCGAGAAAGCTGCGTTCCTATTTCCAAGCACATGAGATCACCGTCGTCACCCACCTCCCTTTGCAACGGATTTTCCACAACCCAGATGTGACAGGGAGGATTGTGGAGTGGGCATTGGAGCTGTCGAGCTTTGGCCTCAAGTTTGAAAGTACTTCAATGATTAAAAGCCGAGCCTTGGCATAATTCATAGCGGAATGCACCGCAACGCCTGATGAAGAGGTTCAAGAAACCACCCTTCCTGGCAAGGAGACCTGCCACGATTGGGTTATGTACTTTGATGGTGCTTTCTCACTGCAAGGTGCTGGTGCTGGCATGCTACTCATCGCGCCCACCGGAGAGCACCTCAAGTACGTAGTCCAGATGCACTTTTCCTGAGAAAATCAACAAACAACATGGCGGAGTATGAGGGATTTCTTGCCGGTCTCAGGATCGTGGCAGACCTCGGAATCAAGAAGCTCATCATCAAAGGTGATTCGCAGCTCGTCGTCAAGCAAGTTAACAAGGATTACCAGAGCCCGGTGATGGAAGCCTACGTGAAGGAAGTGAGGAAGTTGGGAGAACGTTTTGACAGCCTACAGGCGGAGCATGTTCCCTGAGCGGAGAACAGCATTGCTGACGACCTGTCGAAATGCGTTGCCCTCAAGTTTCCTGTGGAACCAGGTACCTTTGTACTTCAGTTAATTCAGCCATTCATTGAGCCATCAGCAGGGCAGAACAAGCGAAGGAAGACAAGCCCCTACAAGTACCTTCCCGCCGAGCTCCCAGCAGCCGCCGGCAAGGAGGTTGCCGGGTACCCCAAGCTTGCCCAGGGGAAACCACCTCTGGCAGGGCCTCATGCCCTGACCGTAGAGACAACTACCCCTACAGCCGAAGATGAGCCTTTTGTCCTCGCCGTCGAGCCCTAGGCTCCGGTATGGGTGCAGCACACCGTCCTTTTCCTCCAAATAGGGGAACTCCTTGAGGAACAGGAAGAAGCAGAAAGAGTAGCCCGTCGGTCGAACATGTACCAGTTTGTGGATAATACCCAGTACAGAAGGAGGCCAAACGGCGTGAAGCTGAAGTGCATTCCTCAAGAGGACGAACTGGAGCTATTGGTAGAGGAGGCCTATGTGGCTCCCACATAGGGTCGAGAGCCCTTGCCGGCAAGGCATTCTGACAAGGTTTCTTTTGGCCCACAACCCTCCAGGATGCAGCTGCACTAGTAACCAAGTGTGAAGCGTGCCAGTTCCATTCAAAGAAGCTTCATCAACCAGCTCAAGCCCTTCAAACAATCCCTCTATTGGACATTTTTGGTCTGGGGGCTCGACATACTTGGCCCCTTCCCCCACGCTGTCGGGGGCTTTGAGTACTTGTACGTTGCAGTCAACAAGTTCACAAAGTGGCCCGAAGTGGAAGTAGTGAGGAAGGTGACAGCACAGTCAGCCGTCAAGTTCTTCAAGGGGCTAGTTTGCCATTTTGGTGTGCTAAAAAGGGTCATCACCAACAACGGCACGCAATTCACAAGCTGCACCTTCATGCAGTACATCTAGGACCTCGGCAGCAAGGTCTGTTTTGCTTCAGTGGCACACCCATAGAGCAACGGCAAGGAGGAGAGGGCAAATGCTGAAGTACTGCGAGGCCTGAGGACAAAGACTTTTGACAGGTTGCACAAATGTGGAAGACGCTGGATTGATGAGTTGCCGGCGGTTCTTTGGTCAACTAGAACAATGCCAAATCGAGCCACCGACCAGACACCCTTTGCCCTGGTATACGGGGCAGAAGCAGTTCTCCTCACGGAACTCACATACGGGTCACCTCGAGTGCTCGCTTATGATGAGCTCGAGCAAAAGCAGTTGCGGCAAGATGTCGCGACGCTCCTTGAGGAAGATCATCTTTGGGCGGCTGTGCGAGCTGCACGCTACCAGCAAGCCTTGCGCTACTACCATAGCCACAAGGTTCATGCCTGAAGTTTTGAGGAGGTGACCTTGTTCTTCGGCACGTTGAGTCGGCCAAGAATTCCGACAAGTTGACGCTGAGGTGGGTAGGCCCTTATTGGGTAATGCGAGTCACCAGGCCTGGCGCAGTCCGCCTGGAGACCGAAGATGGTATTCCAGTGATAAATTCTAGGAACATCAACATCTTCGTAAGTTTTACCCATGAGGCGCGGTTGCCGGGCCTCCCGGCAAACCACCTTTTGTACAAGCCTTGCCAGCAAGGCATGTAACCCTTTGTACAGAGCCAGTCGCAAACCCTGAGCACAAATAAATGAAGCACCAGCACCCTAAGTTTTAGCATGCATGCTAGGTTAAGTCTCTCTCTTTGTTAGGGTTGATAGTGCTCAGCGGCAACTAACCCCTAGAATAGAGGTCGATTGTGTGTCTTTCTGTCCTTTCCAGTCCTTTCTTTGGTTCACAGGTTGCACAGGCATTTCTGCCAAACCATTTAAGATCAAGGAGACGGACCGACAACCTCAACCACAACAAGCCATTGCCGAGGGATGCAGATTCAGATAAGTCTTTTATCTCTTGTTATGCATTTCCGTATGGGACTTGGATTTATGAGACTTCGTTTGTTCCCGGGCCACCGTGCTCCCCCTTTCCTATGCCCAAGAACTCTTCTTTGGGCTGGAACTTGGTTGTAGTTGCGGTGACAAGAAAACAAACGAAGGGCCTAATCTTACTTCGCCCCTGCCTCCGCCAAAAGCGTGAGTATGGTCGAGCTATGAAGTGGGAGGACGGCAAGGTCTGCTGCCGGGCAACAATGCTTATCTTAAGATAACAAGGACTCGTTCCTTGGTGTGAGCGTTGCTCACACACAAAAGAACCCGACAAGCCCCCTTTTTCATTAATACATTGCGAACAAGTACAACTCATACAGAATGTAAACATGAGCAAGGGGATTAGAAGGTTTAAATCTGACAAATACCCGCAGGCTTAAAAACTAAAAAAGTATAAGATGCCCGTAATCCTTTTTCTTGTCCCTCTCCCCAGGAAGCAGATCAAGATAGTAGGAGGGCAAAAGGAGTGCCTAGGCGAGGTACGAGCAGAGAAGACACCAAGAGAACATCTCAGCAATCGTCCGGAAGAAGGCCGGTGATGACGGTGCCGGAAGAAGAGCCGAAAGACGAGGTAGCGGGCCGGCAATACGAGACAAAGGCATCAATGCCATCGTACTCTGACTTGACGTCCCTCCACCCGCCTTCTTCATCATCCCCATCCCTCCAACACCAGCCGCCCAAGGCGACGACCTCGAGAAGTTCAAGGAGCTAGCGACGCAGATGATGGTGCTGCCGGCATCGCCCAGGAACGGTGTGTCTGATGCCTAGTCGGACCCGTCATCCTCCCGCCCGCTACCCTCGTCGTCACTATCGCTGTCCTCGTCATCACCGTCACCTGAGGAGGAGCTTTCGTCATCGGTCGAGCTCTCTGCACAGCACCCAGGCATGTGTCCCGAGTGCCCGAAGACCTTGACAGAGAGCAGGTCGCTCTCCGCTAGCTTGAAGTAAAGGACATGCCCATCCATCAAGCAATGGGCGCGCGTGAAGATTTTCCAGCCCTAATGAAAAGGAGCATCACATGAGGGGTGGGGAACCCTGTGTTCACCCACATGTCGCCATGGCAACACCCCTCCATGTGAAGCCTTAACCTCGCTGGCTGGTCGATCTCCAGCACCCTCGCAAACGCCCAGGAAGGCGAAGGCAGCTGCGCGGCGGCTCGTGCAACTGCAGGATGAACTCCAGCGTCGTGTCCCTGACATGGTCGCTCGACGAAGCAGGAGGAGATGGTGACGACGCGGGTGCCCCCCTTCCACACCCACACCCACCTCTGCCTCGACCGCCTCGCCGACTGCAACCCCGGCCGACACCTCTGCCTAGAGCATGATCTTCACCCTGGGCGTCCGGCTTTTCCTTGACTGATGCAGCTCTCTGGTGGGAGGAAGACCTGGTCGCCTCCGCGGGAGAACGGCCACGACCACGCCCTCTCACCATGGCGGTGGATGGAGAATGGAGACGAGGGGGAGACGCGAGGAGATGCTCCTCCTCCTCCTCCCAAGTCCCCTTTTTATAGCTGAGCAGGGAAGGCTAAAAGACTGGCTCTATGCCTTTGAAGATCCTATTCTGGTCCGGCTCATTAAGTTGGCAACGAGCAAGGCCGTCGACTGCCCTCCCCGCCCAATCAAAGGTGCGTAAAAATTGGCCACGCGCGCCTTCCCATATCCTGTACGTCTATCACCTACCCCACACCATGCATTCAGTGTACATGGCACAAGGGGCGGGCGTAGTGGGAAACGTGGAACAACGGTTCCAAGGCAGAGAGGGTAAATGAGCAGCGGCCCTGTAGTTTTAAAAGGGACACGCAAGCCGCCTCTTTACTATTCATCGCGGGATGACGCGAGCATGCTCCGGTCATTCTACGCACGACCCCCACGTCACGCATTCAACGCAGGTCGTGGGGAAGCGCAACTGGCGAGGGAGTTACTACGATAAAACTCCACTGCACGCGTACCCGCGCACCATTCTAGGCCTGGCCCAATAACGCTCCGTGCTTATATGTGGCCCAGGCCCGGGGGCTCCTGTCGGTGTACAAAAGTAGGGGTCCTTTTTGTACCCATTTACTTGTGCGCGTGCAGTCGCAACAACACGCCTGCGGCCACACTTGGTGGAGCGAAGGAAGCGAAGACACAAGACTACCAGAGCAGCGCCAAGCCGAAGGCGCGAGAAGCTGAGGGACAAGGTGGGCTTTCCCCAACAAGAGCCTTGCCGGGGAAGTTTGCATAGCCCCGACAAGAGTCTTGTTGGGGCAACTTTCCCAACACCAACAAGGCCGCCACCCTTGAGTCTAAGATTCCCGACGCCATCAACCACATCGGAACCAAGGCTCGGGAGGCGCCTCCATGGTGGCATACAGACCTTTGTGAAGACAAAGGGCCTGCGAGGCCTAGATAGGAACCAAGAAACAAGACAACAACAAGGCTCCTTGTTGGATTTCGGGTTCCGGCAGACCCTTGAGGCTCGAACACTGGGGTGCGCACGGAGATTTCGCCTCCTACCTTCCTGCACCCCTCCGCCACGCTAGGATCAAAGCTATGAAAAGAACAACACAAGGGACACAGGGTTTATACTGGTTCAGGCCACCATTCTGGTGTAATACCCTACTCCAGTGTGTGGTGTGTGGATTGCCTCTTGGGCTGATGATGATTAACAATACAAGGGAGAACAGCCTCGCGAGGGTCTATTCTTGGCTGGGGCGATGAACTGCTGGGAGGAGTTCAGCCACCTTTCTCTATCTCTCTCTCTCTCTGCTTACTTCCTCTCTACTTGTCGAGCCCTTGGAGGAGACTGAGCCAAACCCTTTGCTTCGTGGGTGGCCGGTCCTATTTATAGAGGCCCTGGTCCTCTTCCCAAATATTGAGCGGGAAGGGAGCCAACAATGGCGGGCTAATTTGAAAGGGGACAACAAGTATCAGCTATCCTGACAAAAGTAGTCTTCGCCTGCACAAAGCTCTGGTGATGATGCCGTCTTGGGCCCCATGGTGACCTCCATCTCGTAGTCCTCCTGGTCTTGGTCTCATTGCACCAAAATGGCAACCTTTGCCTGATGCCTCGGTACTTCGCGGCTGCGCTTCCCCCCTTTGCAACAAAGAGGAAAGGAGGACACTGTGCGGGCTGGCACCCGCCTGGCGCCTTGAGTCGTCATGGCTTGCGTCACGGGCACCTCGCGAGGTACCCCGCCTTGATCTCTCTGCCTCCTCGTGAGCCAGCCTGACGAGGCCGTGCCTGAGGAAGCTCCGCGTCGTCCGCCCCGCGAGGCTTGGCCCCTCGCGAGGGTCTTGAGTTTGTGTTGGTGAAGATGGGCCGTGCTGGCCCCCCCTTTGAGCCACGCCGCAGGCCGCAGGCAGGTAAGTCTGGGGACCCCCGTTCCCAGAACGCCGATAGTAGCCCCCGGGCCCAAGGCGCGCCCGGACTTGGCCGTGTAGGGAGGCGGAAGGGCAAGAGCAAAGCGCCGCGGGCCCTAACAGCCTGCGGCCTTGGGCGCCGCATGGCGGTTGACTGGACGTGGGCGTCTCCACTTCCCCACGGCGCCTCGGCAACTGCTCGGATTGGACAAGTCCCTGCATGCAAAGTGGGTCATAATTACCTGCGATCGTGGGGGCCGTTGGTTGGCCATTGCTAGCCATAAGTATGGACCGGCGCGCATCCTTCCAGTTCATCCCCCCTTGCTTCTCCTTTTTCTTCATGGCCCTGTCGAGGAGGTACTCAGCCGCCGAGAAGGGGAAGGCTTGCCGGGTTGAGCCCGCCTCTCCCCCACCCAAGCGCGGCCAAGGGCGCCCTCGCAAGCATCCTGTGGCCACCACGGTGGCTCCCCGCGGCCGTGGAGGCGATCTTCAGCACGGCGACGGGCGGATTGCTGTAGCCGGGGGGGGGGGGCGCTCCGGCTGCGTGTCCCCCGAGGTCGCGCGTTCGTGCTGCTGAAGTGCTGCCGGAGTTCATCGTGTGGTCGGCAGAGCTGGCTAGCACCTGGCTTCCGCTTCCTCGCTTCCTCCTCGGCGAGCTCCCGGCCGGCGCCCTGGGCGGCCTCTAGCTCCAGGCCGACGGCTGCTGCAGCCGGGACTCATGGGTCTCTCTGGAGGTCTCCGCGGCCGGGAGCCTGTCCCTGGCCCGTGGTTGGCAGACGTTTGCCCGCGCGCGTGGCCTGAGCCGTCGGTGCACCCTACACTTCAAGTTCGACGGCAATGCCACCCTCTACGTGAGGGTGTTTGGGGAAGATGGTCGCCGCACAGGGTGTTGCCCCGAGGGTGACGACCGCGGCTGGGAACCCAGCTCCGGTGATGATGGAGAGAGCAACGCTCGCACGGCTGGTGGCGTTCGGGGTTCCCCAAGCTTCTCTGGTTCTTCTTCTGGCGGCGACTCCTCTAGCGGTGGCCGCGATCAGCCTCCACGTCGTCGTATCTGCTTGGGGGTGGCAACGTGTCCGCCCGCCGCCGCGCCTTGGTGAAGCACGAGAGGGAGTCCACCTGAGCTCCGGAAGCAGCTCGGGCCTTCCCTGCGGGCCGTTGTGAGGCGAGCCACGCCGGATTTGTCCTTCCTTTTCCCTTTTTCCTGCGTAACAAAGACAATAGTGCGGAGCCCCGCGGGGGCGTGTTTGGGTTATTGCTTGTTAATCATCGTTTTGCTTTTGTTACCGTACCTTCCGGCTATGTGCCCGAGCGTGGATAGTTCCCGGCCCCGGCCGTGGGGGGGGGGGGTGACCGACCCAGGCCCTTTGTTTGTGTCGCCGTGCCCGTGGGGCACGGACTGGAGGGGTGCTCCTGTAAGGGGCCCAGGCCGCGAACTCTTTGAGTGACTAGGATAGGAACACTCACGAGGGCGCTCGGCTCTCCCCCTCGCGAGGCCTTGCACAAGAGAAACCGAGGCAAGAGAGCGAAAAGCCGAAGAACCGCAAGCCAAAGACAGCAACAACTTCAATAAAACTCCAAACGAAGAGGAACAAGCCAACTGCGGAAAGCAAATGAAAAGCCGCGTCCGGCACCTAGTCTAGTCTTCGACGTCTTCTCACCAGTGCGGAGCTAAGTGCTGCCACTGGGCGTGGGAGGGAGCCCCAGGGCCTAAGGCCGGCGCTCCTGAGACTCCGGGGTGTGTACAGCCCCAACTCATTATTACGTGAGAGTGTCACGGGCGGCGAGCTTCACAGGCGTTGGCCTTCTTCATAGGCTCCGGGCCTTTTCCAAAACGCGATAGCTTCACAGCCACTCGCCTTGCTTCACAGGCTCCAGGCCTTTTTCAAAACGTGATAGCTTCACAGGCACTCGCCTTGCTTCACAGGCTCTTGGCCTTTTCCAAAACGCGATAGCTTCACAGGCACTCGCCTTGCTTCACAGGCTCCAGGCCTTTTCCAAAACGCGATAGCTTCACAGGCACTCACCTTGCTTCACAGGCTCTGGGCCTTTTCCAAAACGCGATAGCTTCACAGGCACTCGCCTTGCTTCATAGGCTCCGGGCCTTTTCCAAAACACGATAGCTTCACAGGCACTCGCCTTGCTTCACAGGCTCCAGGCCTTTTCCAAAATGCGATAGCTTCACAGGCACTCGCCTTGCTTCACAGGCTCCGGGCCTTTTCAGGGGTAGAACCTCCGGAGGTGCTGGATGTTCCATGCATTCTGGACCGGCACTCCCTCTTGAGTCTCCAATCGCGCGGAGCCGGGTCTGGAAACATGAACAACCTTGAACGGGCCCTCCCACATGGAAGAGAGCTTGTGTAATCCCTCCCTGGAGAGAACCCGCCTGAGCACGAGGTCCCCTACCTCAAGAGTCCTGGGGCGGATGTTGCGGCAGTGATATCGCTGCAGTGCTTGTTGGTACCTCGCCGCTCGCAGCGCGGCTTCCCGACGACGCTCCTCCCCCAGCACGAGGTCCGTCCCCCGCATGGCGTCCTGCTGCGCCTCGTCAAACGCCAGGACCCGCGTGGAGCGACGTCTGACCTCGTGAGGGAGGACTGCTTCTGCTCCGTAGACCAGGAAGAACGGGGTCTCTCCAGTCGGCTTGGTCACGGTGGTGCGGATGGACCACAACACGGACTGCAGTTCGTCGTACCAACCTCTGCCGCAAGCCTCCAGCTTCTTCTTGAACGTCCTGGTCTTGAGGCCCCTCAGGACCTCCGCGTTGGCTCGCTCAGCCTGGCCGTTGCTTCAGGGGTGCGCCACTGAAGCGTAGCATATCTGCGTTCCAAGGTTAGCACAATATGTTTTGAAGAGGTTACTGGTGAACTGCGAACCTTGTCCGTGATGATGCGATTCGGCACCCCGAACCGGCTCACGATGCCCTTGATGAACTTGACTGCAGAACCCGCAGGAATGGTGCGGACAGCCTCCACTTCAGCCCACTTGGTGAACTTGTCCACGGCAACGTAAAGGTAGCGGTAGCCCCCTAGCGCCCGAGGAAACGGACCCAAGATGTCAAGCCCCCATACTGCGAATGGCCACGAAAGGGGGATAGCCTGCAAGCCCCCTGCCGGCTGATGGATCTGCTTGGCGTGGAACTGGCAGGCCTCACAAGCCTTCACTAGTTCAACGGCGTCATTGAGCGCGGTGGGCCAGTAAAACCCACTGCGGAACGCCTTGCCAACGAGGGTCCGTGATGACGAATGATGTCCGCAGTCTCCGCCGTGTATATCTTCCAGTAGTTCCTTCCCTTGCTCCCTGGAGATGCAGCGCAGGGATACATCATTTGGTCACTTCCGGTAGAGCTCTCCATCTTTGATGCAGTATGCCGTGGCCTGGCGCGCCACTCGCTCTGCTTCCTCCTCCTTCTCCGGCAGGGTCCCTTGCGTTAGGTAGCTCCGGAGCTCCGTGATCCAACATCCCTCCTGAGGTTCCATCGTCAGGAGCAGGCGTGCTCCCGAGGCCGGGCCACAAGCCGGAGCTCCTGAGGCAGGTGGCTGAGGGAGCTCCTCCCTGGGCTGAGCCGTGTTTGATAATGACGGTAAGGCTGGAGGCTTGAAGATCCACTCCTCGAAAACGCCAGGCTCCTGAGGTAACCGCCTGGACGCGCGTTTGGCGATGTCATCGGCTTCCTGATTGGTGCCACGGGGCACATGCTGCAACTCCAACCCCCAAAATTGCTTCTCCATCCTGCGAACCTCTGCAAGGTAGGCCTCCATGTGCTCATCCTTTGGCTCGCACACCTTGTTGGAGAAATTGACAAGGAGCTGTGAATCGCCCTTGATGGTGAGGCGTTTCACCCCCAGGGCAGCTGCGGCCTTCATGCCCGCTATTAAACCTTCATACTCCGCTATGTTGTTGGAGACCTTTTCGCCTTGCTGGAAACAAAGCTGCACGGCGTAATAGATCTTGTCCTGGGTGGGCGATATAAGCACCGCCCCAGCCCCTGCGCTGTGTCTGGAGAATGCCCCATCGAAGTACATGACCCAGCCTTCTAGCGCCTCGCTTCCTGGGGACAGGGACCAATCCTCGTCGGCCTTGAGGCCTGGCGCCTCCGTCCATTCTGCCACAAAATCTGCCAACGTTGCTCCCTTGATGACTCTGGTCGTGCTGAATTCGAGCTGAAACGCTTGCAGCTCTATGTTCCACTCAGCGACCCTCCCAGCTGAATTGGGGCTCCTGAGCACCCTCTCCAGGGGGTATGACAAGACGACCTTGATGGGGTGACCCTGAAAATAGTGCCACAGTTTTCGCGAAGCCACCAGTAGCGCGAGGAGGAGTTTTTGAGGCATGGGGGTACCGTGCTCTTGCATCCCGCAGCACTGTGCTGATGAAGTACACTGGGTGCTCAACGAGGTGGAGTGCGTCAGTGCTGGTGGCTCCCTTCAAAGACCGTGGTGCCTCTTGAGGCAATGGGGCCTCCTGAGACTGGCCATCTGGAAGAGGGGCCTCTTCCGCCTCTGGTGCGCCCCTCTGCGGCGGCTGATCCTCCTCAGCCGTGATGGCGGTTTCTGTGGGCCTTCCTTGTCCCTGTTCTGCCTTATCCCGGGCTGCTGCCGTGGTTTTGATCCGGCGCTTCTCTCTGACTGCTACCAAGGCTGCGCTGGCGGAGTAGGGAGTGGCGGCGAGGTAGAGCAACAGGGGCTCCTGAGGGCGCGGGGCCACCATGACCGGTGGGCTGGTCAGGTATCTCTTGAGATCCTGGAACGCCTTGTCGGCCTCTTCAGTCCACTCGAAGGGCCCCTTTTTCTTCATTAGCTGGAAGAAGGGCAGGGCTCGTTCCCCCAACTTGGAGATGAAGCGCCCTAGCGCGGTCACGCGCCCCGTGAGCTTCTGCATTTCTCTGAGGGTCTTTGGCGGGCTCATGTCTTCCACCGCCTTGACCTTCTCCGGGTTAGCCTCGATGCCTCGGTGGGACACGAGGAAACCCAAGAGCTTGCCCGAGGGGACTCCGAACACACACTTCTCTGGGTTGAGCCGTAGGTTCACTGCGTTGAGGCTCGCGAAGGTTTCCTCCAGGTCTTGTATCAAGGTCCTGGCCTCCCGAGATTTTACCACGATGTCATCGACGTAAGCTTCAACATTCTTCCCGAGCTGCGGGCCCAAGGTGATATGCATCAGCCGCTGAAAGGTCGCCCCTGCGTTACGCAGCCCGAATGGCATGCAGGTGTAGCAGTACACCCCGCACGGGGTTAGGAAGGCCGTCTTCTCGACGTCTTCCACCGCCATCTTGATCTGGTGATACCCAGAGAAGGCATCCAGGAAGCACAACAGGTCGCATTCCGCAGTGGAATCAACGATCTGGTCGATGCGGGGGAGCGGGAACGGATCTTGCGGGCACGCTTTGTTGAGGTTGGTGAAGTCGACACACATGCGTTCCTTCCCTCCCTTCTTCGGCACAACGACAGGGTTGGCCAACCAATCTGGGTATCGGACCTCGCGAATGACCCCAGCGGCCTCTAATTTGCGGGTCTCTTGGACGATGAAGGCCTGCTTTTCTGTGGACTGCCGCCTGGCCTTCTGCTTCACAGGGCGCACGTTGGGGCACACGTTGAGGTGATGCTCGATTACGCTCCTGGGGATCCCTGCCAACTGGTCCGGCTCCCAAGCGAATACCTTCTTGTTTGCACGCAGGAACACGACCAGGGCCTCCTCCTGCTCGGGTTTGAGGTGGGCACCTATGGTGAAAGTGGCGTTTGTGGACCCGTCCTCATCGACGGGTACCTGCTTGGTTTCTGCCTTGTCTTGGGTGAACAACTGCTTCTTCTTGGCGGGCGCAGCCCCCTTGGGCTCGGGGGCCCCCAAGTCGGCAGGCTGTGCCGACGCTGCTGTCCTGAAGACGAGCTTGAGCACCCGCAGAGCGTCACCGGTATCCCCGTGCACGGTGAGGACACCGCTGCTCCCGGGCATCTTCATGAGGTTGTACGCCGGGTGCGTTGCGGCCATGAACTGGGCCAGCGCTGGGTAGCCGAGGATGGCGTTGTAGGGGAGGCCGATGGGGGCGATGTCGAAGTCGACCAGCTCCGTGCGGAAGTTGTCGTAGGTGCCGAAGGTCACTGGGAGCCGGATCTGCCCCAAGGAGCTGGACGACCTGCCCCCAACGCCTGAGAAGGGCCGGCTGGGCTGCAACCGTTCCAGGGGTATGCAGAGGAGGTTGAAGGCCTCGACTGAGAGCACGCTGAGGCCCGCCCCGCCATCGAAGAGTTCTGGTGACGGCCACCTGGCAGATGGTGGGGGTGCATAGCATGGGGAGCGCGCCCGAGCAGGCCGAGTTGGAGGGGTGGTCCTCCGGGCTGAAGCTCAGGCCGGTCTCGGGCGCCGCCCGATCCAGGGGAGCCCCCTGCCGTGTGGAAGCGGCGCTGACCCGGCGGATGAACGGCTTGACGTGGTAACTTGTAGGCGGCGCCTGCGAGCCGCCCAAGAGGGCCGCGACGACTGGGGGTGTTGGTGCAGCGCGATAGGCGGGGAAGAGGTTGCGGGGCTCCATGGGCGTGTGGAGCACGCAGGACGAAGAACCAGTCGGGGTGAGCGAGTGAGTTGCGGTGCGACCGTCTTGCCGCACGGACAGATGCCGGGATGATGCTTGCCGCTCGTTCCCCGCCGGTCCGGTGGCGGCGTTGATGGCAGGTGACTGGGAACGGCGGAGGCGCCCGCCGACAGGGGCTGTCTGGGCGACGCGGGAAGCGAGGGCGGCCCGACGCTCCGCGCGGGCCCAACGTGCGTCAGACATGGGCGCGATGGTCGGAGGAGAATGGAGCGGTGGAAGACGAATTCCGGCGCCCCCCTACCTGGCGCGCCAAATGTCGGATTTCGGGTTCCGGCAGACCCTTGAGGTTCGAACACTGGGGTGCGCGTGGAGATTTCGCCTCCTACCTTCCTGCACCCCTCCGCCACGCTAGGATCAAAGCTATCAAAAGAACAACACAAGGGACACAGGGTTTATACTGGTTCGGGCCACCGTTGTGGTGTAATACCCTACTCCAGTGTGTGGTGTGTGGATTGCCTCTTGGGCTGATGATGATGAACAATACAAGGGAGAACAGCCTCGCGAGGGTCTGTTCTTGGCTGGGGCGATGAACTGCTGGGAGGAGTTCAGCCACCTTTCTCTCTCTCTCTCTCTCTCTCTCTCTCTCTCTCCTCTCTCTCTCTCTGCTTACCCTCTCTACTTGTCGAGCCCTTGGAGGAGACTGAGCCGAACCCTTTGCTACGTGGGTGGCCGGTCCTATTTATAGTGGCCCTGGTCCTTCTCCCAAATATTGAGCGGGAAGGGAGCCAACAATGGCGGGCTAATTTGAAGGGGGACAGCAAGTATCAACTATCCTTACAAAAGTAGTCTTCGCCTGCGCAAAGCTCTGGTGATGACGCCGTCTTGGGCCCCATGGTGACCTCCGTCTCGTAGTCCTCCTGGTCTTGGTCTCGTTGCACCGAAATGGCAACCTTTGCCTGATGCCTCGGTACTCCGCGGCTGCGCTTGCCCCCCTTTGCACCAAAGAGGAAAGGAGGACACTGCGCAGGCTGGCACCTGCCTGGCGCCCTGAGTCGTCATGGCTTGCGTCGTGGGCACCTCGCGAGGTACCCCGCCTTGATCTCTCCGCCTTCTCGTGAGCCAGCCTGACGAGGCCGTGCCTGAGGAAGCTCCGCGT